>NW_020229352.1:0-56723 GCF_003227725.1 Camponotus floridanus
ATAACCATATGTAAAAGGAAGAAATGTACATGTAATTATTCAAATTATATAATATACTGAAAATTTACATCTACTTGAATTGTTTAAATTATTAAGAAAATCAACATGATACTCTAACCCTAATATTATTCCTGAGCGAAATGCCGCTCTAATTGGATTCGATGCGGTGGACAACACCTAAAAGCGAACAGCCGTGTTCTCTACTTGATGTGGGAGAATGCGAGTTAAATATGAAAGAAACCTAATACAACCGAAATTCATATTCAACTCTTACAATTATCGGACTATATAGTCACACTGAAGTGATACAATGTAAGGTTGAAATTTCTCGAAATATATACCATTGTGGCATGCATTCACACATTTTCCGCTGTTCCATACGGAACGAGCCGATTATGTGCAAGAAGTTAGATACATGCAATGCCTCAGAATGTTTTAAGACGGAACACTTTCTCTCGGAGATAATAGTCTTATCACTGGCATTAAAGTCAATCAAAACAACGTACAGAAGCATAACCATTGCTGGACGCATACAGTTGATGGTTATGCAAGGGAACGCAAATATAATGATCCATACGGAACATGGATGACGTAGTCGTACAAGCCTCTGTCAAGATTTCTTTAAAATCTTCATATGTTCCCATACAATTAATACTGGAAAAATTAAACTAAAATCTGGAACCACCTGTGATCTCATCGACGGCTTCTGTCTGGATGCTGACGATGGACATAGTTACTGGAAGTCGATACCAACCACTACTTGCAATTTTCATCAATATGATGTACTATATGAAGGACCTGCAAATAAAATCACTGAAGACGTTTCCAAAGCAGATTCCCCAGTCATCTAGTTTGGTGACTCAAGATTTACTTTCGCCCTCATGAAAACGACAGAGTTACCTCTGTGTGGATACACTCTTCTTCGAACGGAACATCCGAAACTATTCATCTTAGAAGCAAAACTTGGAAATACATTCGCCAGCCGAGGAACCATTCCTGTTAATAACCTCGATATATTTACATATATGAATTCGAAATTTGTGTATATTGAAAAACATGTCAAACAACAAATGACTTCTCTATACAATAATGTTATATCACAAAAATGTGAACTGGAAAGACAAGTGATAATGAATGCATTATCTTTTGCAACCCTGCAACCTGACGAATTTGCATACAGACTCATGAAAGGACCAGGATACATGGCCGTCACCACTGGAGAGGCCGTGCAAATAATAAAATGTATACCTGTGGAAGTAAAAGTGAGAAGAACAGAAAAATGTTAAACAGAACTCCCAATTACCGTACGTAATGAATCCTTCTTTCTCACACCAAAATCCAGAATCATTACCAAAATCGGAATCGAACATGAATGTAGTATTGAACTACCCACGTTATACAGAATCGAAGATACATGGGTACAAATAACACCCGAAATACAAATCAGGCAACTAGCACCTGATCAGCTAAAACCTATGGCAGCACTGTCATGGAGATATCTAACTCCAGGACCACTCGCTGTAAGCGGCATATACTCTGATGCCGATTTGGAAAAATTACGGAACCACATTATGTTTCCCGCAGAAAGATCAGCTTTACTCAACGCCGTAGCGAGAGGACTGACTGGACACTCCATGAATACTGAAGGCATATTAGTATATAACCTTCTCGACGAAAACTCTTTAAATAAAATTGTAGAGAGTACCGCCTCAAGAATCTGGCAAGGATTCATTAATTTCGGCTCAGCTACTGCCGGAATCGTGGGAATATTCATGATCATCCGATTAATTAAATTAGCCATTGATACAATCATTCATGGCTATGCTCTGCACACCGTATATGGATGCAGTTTTCATCTACTTGGAGCAATATGGAGCTCACTTGCAAATCTACTACTACACCTGGCACGAGATTCTCGAAGACAGGAAAAGGAAAACAATTCCGAAAGACCATCTCTCAACAGGGAGCCAAACCGATCAGCAACCATTGAATCTGCACCGCCAGAAATGGACATCCTCCAACCTACTCCCGCACCTAGGATGACCAGACCTTACACAGAGAGAAACACCGAAAACGTAAATACGTCTGTTACTTATTCTCACCTAAAGAACACATCAATAATCTAGAACAACACGTCTAACCTCTATAGACAAAATCCTCCGAAAACAATCGGATTTTGATCTTTTAAGGGGGGAGGTGTTACGTCCCGCAACAAAAATATTATAAGAATAAATTTTTTCTCGACTTTTCTATTTCTTTCCTTATTTCAATAATCAAATATTATTCAACTCATATTTTATTCGATATATACATATTTAACCATGATTATTTCTTTCATTATTATATATATATATATTTAACAAATAAAATCGTATACTAGTAGAACTAACCGCATAGCCAGACACATAATAGAAATAGATTATATATATATATACAAACTAAAGGAACAACAAAATGAACCTGACCATTATTGTCAAAATTTATAAATATCAAGGAAATATATAATGAAATTAAAAATCAATGCATACCAATATATTGATTTATTTATTTGGAAATAATTATAAAATAACTCCCGACGACAGCAAAATCATTTTGTTGAGCCAAATAAATAAAAGAGAAAAATACTTATGCTTACTCGTATATTATTCATAGCTTTCTATAGAAGTACTATAGTATAGACTGACGTATATATAGTCTCCTTCCAACGTACATGCAAAGCTCCATCTGAAAAGAATGAATTATTCAATATATGTATACTAATAAGGTGATTATAATTTTAATAACTCTGTAGAAGCATCATTTAAGCCAGTTAAAGAATGATTATTACATTGACAATTTCAAATATAAAATTAGCGTAAAATATAAAATACTGAACAAAAGCGAATATGCATGAACTTATACATGAGCTTTTTAGAAAACATAAATCTTAATAATTCAATCTTACAAGATGAATATAAAGCGCGAACATAAAATTAATAAATGACTTTCATAAAAGTACCTATGCAAGTTTCAATATGGAATATGCACGATCGAATTAGCAATCGTCTCAAAAGGAAATACTTACGAAAGAATATAGCAGAGTAAAGGCACCACATAATAGTAACGCCAAGACTTATACTCAAATTCGCAGTCGTCTAATTGTCTGAAAATAAATTTAATAAAGAATAATAAATGATCTAGAATAAAACTAATAATTAATATTAATAAATTCATAACGAAATTATATGCTAAACGACTTGTATGATACTCCAAAATTATTAAGGCCAATAAAAAATGAGTATAAGAATAAATGAATAAATTATATACTTAACTCTTTGTCTCATACAAAAAATTATAAGAGCCTTATAATGCTCGACCAAGGCCAGCCTCGTATGATTCGTTATCTCCCCTTCATCCGGTGTGCATAACGTCATGCGTAGCTGCATCATCCAGCCTAGTATACGGCCTAGGAAATAAGAATTATAAATGAAGAGAATGAATATAAGAATATAACTTTAGAAGAGACAGTATTAAACCAGCCAACGATGGTAATAAATTAATAAGAGACATGCAATTAATTAATAAAAATTAAAAGAGAGAACATGTGCATATAAAAATAATTAAAATTATTTTAATCCATTTGACAAAGCCTATGTAGAAAAGACAATCAACGTACATATAACTGCTTATGGTACATTAAAAATTTATAACGCGAATAAAATAGCATGCAAGAATTATAATGCGTTATGAACGCTTAAGACAGAGCGGACGCGCGATTTATCTCCCCTAATGCTTTTCGCGTCGGCCGACTTATCTACCCTTCGGAATACAAGTCTTATACGAAGGAGACTTCAAAGCGAGAAGTCTCTCAAGCGTGAAATAAAATAAATCTAACATACTGTGCGCTACATATATAACCTTTTGTAACACATATACATATGCAAATTTAAAAATTACAATGATATAATTTGAACATAGAACAAAAAATAAAGATACAATAAAATAGAATATTATAATAATTTCATATACTCAATAAAGGTTACTGACAGTAAAAGAAATGATTTAAACATTATAAAAAATAACGCATATATATATGTGAATATTCAACGTCATAGCATTATATGCGAATAAATTATTCAAGCTTATAAGAGCGTCACAAATAAGTTGAAGCGCGACTTATCTCCCCTTCGGTTTGTTATCTCCCCTATTATCTCGAGCCCAAGTATTAAGACCAAGAGGACTTAAGAATAATAGCCCGAGAGTATAATAGCATGCATATGATTTATTTTCAATCTCAATAAGAATATTACTAAGTCTTTAATGCTTATTAATATTGCTAATTAATAATATAAAACATTTTAAAGTTCTTAAACGTATGAACGTACATACACATATACATATATACATATATACATACGCGAAATAAATTTTGAAGTCAAAGGACTTAAAAGACTATTGAAAGAATATTGCATGCAATTATTAAATGAATAAAAGAACAAAGCGTATTAAGAAAGTTTTTACCAAGTGACTTCGTTATCTCCCCTTCGTTCAGTGCAACTGCACTACGAGCTTATCTCTCCTTCATCCGGTCGCCGTATTCTTCGTCCGCTGCAACAGATTAAAATAATATTATAATTTCGAGCGCTCAATATTAATTATTATTTCATTATAAAATATTGTCTTCACGAAAATTATTATTGTAAACAACTGTCGATTTACTAAATTTTATACTACCACATTTATATATACGAATATTATTTTCTAACATTAACAATGTAATTATAATAATTTAACACGCCAGAATTTATTGTTAATAATATTAATTAAATTTCATATTGTTATTTAGCTAATGACAAAACTTCACTTTTAAATAAAACGTCGTACAAGAACCATTCATGTCTCATTTAATAGAGGAAAATTTACTGAATCAAAAGACATATATGAATGCATTATAAAATTCTGGTTGCTAATAAATTATTATAAAAGACTTACCTTTATAAAAGAACAATGTATTCGATGCACAATGTATAATAGACGGCTCCGTCGCTCCCCACTCTGTACTGCGCGCCTACTACGTCACAACGCACTTGAGGAAGAGAGACAGCAATAACGGTCGAGCCGCCTACGCCGCCTTCTCCTACCATCGCCGACGCCTGGAAAGGAGTAGGGATCCGAGAGTACCTTAGGAGCGAGACCCTCAGTCTCCGCGCAGTTGACCGTAAAATCTGAAAGGAGAAACACATAGACGACTTACCAGTAGTTAGCAGTTAGCCTTACCAGTTGACTGTAAGATACCGGTGTGAACCTAGCATCTCAATTGTTAGCATCTCACGCATACTCTTCAAATCTACTTGCATCCGGCATAGTTCTAGGAGTTCTGATAAGTTTTAACAATAGTTCACAATTGATTTACACAAAATCACGCTCTAAAGAAATGAGATGCGAATTTCTCGTATGGCTTGACAGCATCTCATCGAATTTCAAATCTTTCAGCGTTAGGGAGCTATATTCCGACGAGTTCAACATCCTGGGCATGAGTTGTCAAGAGTTCAGGCAAAAAAAACTATAATAAAAGAAATTTATCATCGCAAAGTGAGATACTACACAAAATTTCAGAGTTTCGATTTATATATATTTATATAACATTTATATAATATTTTTGGTATAGTTCTGGACATACTTGAGCATTTTCTAAAGAGTTTTAGGCACTAGTGATGTTGTATTATTAAAAAAAAAATTTTTATTGCCCAAAAATGCATTTTAAGACAGATAAAAGTGAGATGCTGGTCGATATTCGAGAGTTCTAGTCACTGTAAAATATTTTTCGTACAGCTCTGAATGTAATGAACAATTTTCTAAAGAGTGTTACCCTGACTTGTTTCGAACCTTACATTTCAATGCCTTGACTATAGCGCCATCTCTACTATACTCCGCTCCGTACAAGCGTTCTCACAGAGTTCTGCGCATAGGCGAATAAAGTGGGAAGAAAAGCGTGGCGTGCTCTTTAGATACGACGTGGTGGGAGACCTGCGCGAAACGGACGAGTTTTCGTCCGATCCCGCTACTCTCGCCGAGCGGTGTATATATTGTCGTATCTCACTAGATTAGGCAATTTTTTTCTTCACATTATCCGCTAGCTAGCATACTCCTTTTATCAAAGAGCCCAGCTTAGGCTTATGACAAATACGGTTATAAGTACATGCAGACGTAACTACATATTGTTTTAGGTGGATCTTACTATACATAATCAAAATGCCTTACGATAAATGTATACTTGAAGAAATTTTGATGCAGAGTGATTGTCGAACTCTCACTGAGAAGGGTAAGGTCTTGCCTCGGTCGAATCAAGTTTATCGTCTTATTGCTAATCGTATGGCACTGCGCGGTTCACACATAGAACCACACCACGTACATACGATTGTTAATAAGAATCGCAATGGATTCAAGACGCTTATTACAACAACGTTTAAGATCAATACAGGGCAAAACGAACAACACAACACTATTAATTCTATCGGCACCGATTTAAGTACAAACACGAGTTCCAGTGCATCAGTGCATGCACATTCAAAAAAAATAAGATTAATTCTCTCACCAAAACAATGGCTTCAAATTAGCCCTCAGAAGAAACTTTCCAGTGGGCGAATATACTGGAAATTGAAAGAAGGATGGGCTGATGTGATCGCCGAAAGAATATGCCAACAGTATAGCGAAATAGACTGCGTGTTTTCTTTCAAAAATAATTTAGTTACCCCCCGATCTGCCGAGACATACGCTAAATTTATTGGTTACTGCACTGAGTGTAAAGCAAAAATAACCGGTCGGTTGGAGAATGCGCCAATGAAAGATGTCGACGTAATTTTTTTATGTTACATAGAAAATATTTGCCCTGATTTTCACACAGGCAAGAAAAAAAGACAACTGCGTGGCCAACGCCGAGAAAATGTTGCGAATAAATTAATAGAACAGAGAAAAGATGCAGTAACTTTCAGGCGAGACGAAGCAAAACGAATGAAGAAGTTTGGCGGAAAAGATCTGCCAATCATACCGAGTGCTGCTGTTCTACGCAAAGCAAAGGAACAGCAATTGCTTAAGATATACGGGTTGCAATTTGCAAATCCACCAATGAATCTGCTTCACCACACCAAATACGGAAAATACGCCGGATCTATACATAATATCGGTTTGCTCAAATTTAACTGCATATATTGGACATTAGAACAGCAACAAATTTATGTGGTCCGATGTAAAAAAGATCCACATGCCATCATGACTCTCGATGCAACAGGAGGTATATCGAAACGAGATTCGAAGCACGACCCGCACGTATTTTTGTATCAATGTATGTTGGTGACTGAAGAAGGCAGTGTACCAGTCTTTCAGATGGTATCCGCTGATCAAAGATCCTTTCAAATAGCGAATTTTCTAAGATTAATTTTGTCGAAAGGTGTGCCCCGTCCCCCTATAGTCGTGTGCGATTTCGGGCGCGCTTTGGTGAACGCTGTGGCGGAAGTATTCGGAAGATGCAATGATTTGTCAAATTATTTACAAATATGCTATAATGCTGTTGTAAAAGATTCTTCTGTGATACCAGCGTCATACCTAAGACTCGATGTCAGTCATTTGATTGCTATGGTATCCCGATGGAAGTGCCTGAAAACGAAAGTAGCCGCGGCGCGACGATTGTATTTACATTGTGTATCGCAAGCATATCAGATGCATGATTTCGAGACGTTAACGTATTTTATTGAATCAATGCTCGCAGTCTCTTTGAATTTATTGGAAATACATATGACGGGATAGCTGTGCCAGCTGAAATATGTATGCAGGTCCTCAATGAGACTATTCAGGGAGTTACTTTGGAGGGAGAAAATGAGCGTGCCGAAAAAGGTAATGAAGATGAGAACAGTGAAAGTGACGATCCAGAAAACGATTCCATTGCTTCCGATTGGAACACGTGGACGAATACGATATACAGTAAGGCGCAAGAGATCAGCAACAAATCCAAAACTGGAAGAATAATCAACGCCTGTTTCAATCCCGATTTTGCTCATCGCTTCAAAAAGCAGCTACTTCCATATCTGCCACTTTGGACTGGCATTATGCGGCCTCATTTCGGGAAAGGTTCAAAAATAGCAACGTCCTCATCGGTTGAAGCAGAGTTTTCGGATTTGAAACATCGCGTCTTCAAGAATCAATTGCCAATGCGAATTGATAAATTTATTCTCCAACATTTAGAACATCTCGATGGCAAAATCAAATTGGCTTCGAACGAAGGAGATCTGCCATCCATAGACAAAAGAAATTTGAAAAGCACAGCAATCGTCAATGAGGATAACGCTGAATCTGTCAACAAAAATTTTCAGGTGTCTGAAGTCAGTTCTGCAGCGAGCTTGTTGGACATTTCGTGCGATAAGAAACCGGTCCATGAAATGAAATATACTGAATGCCATAACGAAATCGATATTAGGAGCGATAATAGCGAAACTTCTCCAATTAGCGATAAGGAGCTAAAATCGGCAGAGAACTCTAATAAAAATATATCGAATTCATTAAACGACGAGATAGATACATTTTCTGCAAACAATTTGACAATGACATCCTTCACGAACGAGAAAAATATCCTATCGAGTACTCTTAATGACTGTGATCTTTGGAACATGTGTGAAGACTGGCGTGGCAAAGCCGCAAAGGAAGATATCAAAATCGCTGAATTAAGACAATGCTCGGTTAAGAAACGAGCCAAACCTTCGTACTTAGATAAATGCCCCGAATGGAAATATATTAAAAATACGAAGGTCTCTAAGCTTCCCGCGTTCAAAAATGGTTTATTTTGTCCACCTGTAAAAATGGAAAAGTATCGGTTAAACCTCCTGAAAACTTGTGCGTTTGATTCGTTGTTTCAAGTGATCATAAGTGCTATGGCCTCGAATAGCGTCTATTATGAGATTCTCGAGAAATCGACTAATCAGACTATACTATTGGCTCTGAAAATATTGAAAGACAAAAAGGAACTCACGGTGGCTAGTTATAAGCAAAGAGCCGATATATTATCCGGACTTGGACTATTCAAAATCGAAACGTTCACAAGGACGATAAAACGCATCGATTGTGAGTGTAACGTGGTTCACTTAGCACAGTATCTTTGTTCTGATATACCGAGTTACAAAACAAAAGTTTTCTGTTCATGCGGATATAATTTTAACACGCAGAACGTTACGCTCAGCGTCGATGTTGACTTGCTACTTTGCCAAGGTTTCAGTTTCATGCAACAAGCAATAGATAATGGTTGCACAATGCAACGGACATGTCGCAACTGTAGAAAATCCATCGAGGACGAAATTAAATATGGACCGCACGTGATTATCGATACGACAGTTCTAACTGATCACAGGTACACAACCAAGAACAAAGATCTTTACCATACACTTGATTCAATCGCGAAAATTGTAAAGATAAAGAATCGAACATATTCATTGGCTAGTCTCGTTAGTTGGTCGTCGGAACACTATATCGGATACGCGAAAGTAGGAATATACTGGTATGAGTACGATGATATCGGCCCTACTCGGGAAACTGTTAATCCGAATAAGGTAATTCAACCCCATTTGATTTTATATACGTTTTCAGGTGACAACCCTGTATAAAAATCAATGCATATCCAGTACAGAAAAAGATGCAGTCAGCATTTCATAGATTCTTTTTTTTTCGATTTACGATTCAGGATTTCATAGATTCTTTTTTTTTCGATTCACGATTTGTTTTCAATTTTTTTCAAATTTTTTATTTTTTGCGAGTAAGGGAAAGATGGCGAAGTAAGATTTTTTTTTCATTTATCAATCTCATTAACGAGAGAATAAGAAAATTCGATTTTATTTACTTTTATGTCGTTTTATTCTATTGCATGCCATTCTTTTATTTTGAATTTTACGCAATATCAAAAATTTAAAACAAAAAAAACATTTTAAAGAAATAAAAAGAAGAAATCAAACACAAAAAAGTATATATATGTAAAAAAATTTTTAAATTAAAAATATAAAAAAAAATTAGTTTAAAATAATTAAAAATAATACAAAAAGATAAAAAGACAAAAAAAATTTTTTTAAATATATATATGAAAAAATAAAAAAAATATAAAATACAAAATGGAGCCACATCTTACCACGTTCACATCGTTGGTTCCGGGTCACGCTGAGAGTAAGAAATACCATAGATAAGATATTAATAATATTTTAAAAATATTTTGATTAATAATGGTCGGAAATATTCTGACGATCGTTCAGAAACATGATTTCTATCATCTAAGACTTCAATAGATACCAGAACTCACACTCGAGCACCTCAAGATTTTATAGCTGAGCTATCATAAAATTTTTTTATAACTATTACATTATTATAAACATTAATCTATTTAAAAATAAAACAACATCGCTAGTGCCTAGAACTCTTTAGAAAATTGTTCATTACATTCAGAGCTGTACGAAAAATATTTTACAGTGACTAGAACTCTCAAATATCGACCAGCATCTCACTTTTATCTGTCTTAAAATGCATTTTTGGGCAATAAAAATTTTTATAAAAATAATACAACATCGCTAGTGCCTAGAACTCTTTAGAAAATTGTTCATTACATTCAGAGCTGTACGAAAAATATTTTACAGTGACTAGAACTCTCGAATATCGACCAGCATCTCATTTTTATCTGTCTTAAAATGCATTTTCGGGCAGTAAATATTTTTATAAAAATAATATAACATCGCTAGTGCCTAGAACTCTTTAGAAAATTGTTCATTACATTCAGAGCTGTACGAAAAATATTTTACAGTGACTAGAACTCTCAAATATCGACCAGCATCTCACTTTTATCTGTCTTAAAATGCATTTTTGGGCAATAAAAATTTTTATAAAAATAATACAACATCGCTAGTGCCTAGAACTCTTTAGAAAATTGTTCATTACATTCAGAGCTGTACGAAAAATATTTTACAGTGACTAGAACTCTCGAATATCGACCAGCATCTCACTTTTATCTGTCTTAAAATGCATTTTCGGGCAGTAAATATTTTTATAAAAATAATACAACATCGCTAGTGCCTAGAACTCTTTAGAAAATTGTTCATTACATTCAGAGCTGTACGAAAAATATTTTACAGTGACTAGAACTCTCGAATATCGACCAGCATCTCACTTTTATCTGTCTTAAAATGCATTTTCGGGCAGTAAATATTTTTATAAAAATAATACAACATCGCTAGTGCCTAGAACTCTTTAGAAAATTGTTCATTACATTCAGAGCTGTACGAAAAATATTTTACAGTGACTAGAACTCTCGAATATCGACCAGCATCTCACTTTTATCTGTCTTAAAATGCATTTTTGGGCAATAAAAATTTTTTTTTTAATAATACAACATCACTAGTGCCTAAAACTCTTTAGAAAATGCTCAAGTATGTCCAGAACTATACCAAAAATATTATATATAAATCGAAACTCTGAAATTTTGTGTAGTATCTCACTTTGCGATGATAAATTTCTTTTATTATAGTTTTTTTTGCCTGAACTCTTGACAACTCATGCCCAGGATGTTGAACTCGTCGGAATATAGCTCCCTAACGCTGAAAGATTTGAAATTCGATGAGATGCTGTCAAGCCATACGAGAAGTTCGCATCTCATTTCTTTAGAGCGTGATTTTGTGTAAATCAATTGTGAACTATTGTTAAAACTTATCAGAACTCCTAGAACTATGCCGGATGCAAGTAGATTTGAAGAGTATGCGTGAGATGCTAACAATTGAGATGCTAGGTTCACACCGGTCTGTAAGATCTGAAAGAGAAAACATCAAGAAGACTTACCAGCAGTATCGCTATAATAAAACTTAGTCGCAAGTTTGAATTTTGTAACGTTGAGACCTACAACACCGAGAGTGTATAACCAGTCTAATAAAGTATTATTAAATAATACTTCGGGTCTTCTGCCGATTCTCTCATCAACCCTGACACCTCCCTAGGAGACTTGCTGAGTGCCTTCGATCTTGGGAAGGAACATCGTCATTACGAGTTGAAGAATCCATCCTCTGGTAAGTACAATTACAAATCATAAATTAATTAACTAACTATATTTCAACTACGCATGTCAATTCAACCTATATACTTACTACTTTACTATTTTCCCTTGAACCCTGACTGTTCATACAGACATTTAGTTTCTTTTCAAGTTGAATATTATTTTAATTTCAACCGGTCCTCAGTATTCAATACTTAGAGCGTAGCGCCGTTCTGATGAGTCACTTGATGTGCATTGGGTAGCATACTACTCCTCTGCCGCTTTCATAAAGGGATTCTCTTGAAGACTTTCTTTATGGATTCTGAGCCGCTGTGACGGGACGTCTTGCACATCGATACTTGACCTCGAATGAAAGACTGGCTCTTAGAGGATCTGTCGAAATAATAGATATTATGCACTGACTTATAACTTTGAATTAAGTATACATACAAATAATTTATACTCACAGAATATAAGTCAGCCGCTTTGATTCATGTCATTGATTGACATTGTCTGTATTCCCATATCCTTTCCCTTTGACAATCTTAGATTCAACCTAGAATTTTGAAATATGAATTAATAAATTAAAGTCGCTATTACTACATAGTGAAACATAGCAATATTATATCATGCTGCTCTGATCCAAGCATGAACATTAAACTTGTCAATCACTTCCTCTCTACGCACCTTCTATTAAAAAGATTTTAAAGAAGTAACACACTAACCCATTTGTTTCAATTATCCCTTTGACAGGACCCCTCATCTTAAATATACATATATATACGATTCTATATAAAGGAATAAACTAATCATCGTAAGTAGATTCTTTCCTTTCATAAATTATAACCTCAAATAAAAGTGTTTGTTAACAATCGATGAAATTAATTATAGATGGTTAACGCTAGACGAATTGATCGAATCTTGAACCGTGAATTCTCCATCAGAGAAGGTCGCGTTAGACGACGAGCAATTATAAGGAGTAGAATAACGGGAACTCCTGTCTCTAGACGATTATTTATTGATCGTGATGAAATTCCTGCTAACATCTTAACATCTTATAATAATCAAGAGGATATTCCTTTCGACCTCTCGTTTGCCCCTCTATCGACTCGAGCCCTGAGCCTGCCCTTGAAGAAGCTCAAGAAAATAACCCTAAAGGAGTTATCCTAGAAGAGGAAGAGGACACTGAATCCTTAGACGGACATTCAAGTGATATTTCCTTGGAGGAAGCGGATTGTAGAATACCGCTAGCATTGCTCCGAGGCTGGGAACGAAATGCTGAAATAAGACCTTTGGTTGACGTCGGCGTCCAAGTGCCGTCCCCGTATTCTTCCCCGGTGTCGCCCTTGCCATACTCTCCCCCGAGCTCCCCTTTATGGTCTAACTACTCACCCCCCAGTTACTCTCCGGTACCCCTGGAAGAACTTGAGGACTTCTGGGATGAATTCGAGAGAGATGCATTAAATCAAACACCGGAGCCCCTCTTTTCCGAGCCCGAGGAAGACAATGAAGACTTCAATAACAGAATAAATGCACTCCTGGACCATATCTAAAGCAATTTGTTAAAATAATTTAACGATTTCAATAAACACATTTAGATATTATTCTCTCTTTATATAATAAAGAAATCAATATACACATGTATTAACCTATAATACACACATTTATATACAAATATAAATAAATATAAATATATATATGTATCATATTGTATCGCCATAATGAATTGGACGAAATAAAAGAAATTTGGTCAGGACTGAATAACCTAGAGTATTTTACTGTCGATATAAGACTCTCCTACCCAAAAAGGTTACCTTAGACTCTATCTCTCGGCGTCCCAGGGTATAGCCGGCTTAGCAGGTTGCCCTAGAAAATAAATTGAGAGATAAACCTCTGGTCAAGAGAAATAAAAATTTAGTTAGTCTAAATTAACACTCGAGACGTAACACCGGATAACGCACGCCTCTGCGACGTACTAACGTGAATTAAACACGTTTTTTCAAGATAGCATTCGATGATCCGAAGTATTCAACTAAGTTGAAATGAATGCTTTTAATCCTGATAACGCACGCCTGTGTGACGTACTAACGTGAATTAAACGCTTTTTTTCAAGATAGCATGCGATGATGCGAAGTACTGAACTAAGTTGAAATGAATGCTTTTAATCCGGATAACGCATGCCTTTGCGACGTACTAACGTGAATTAAACACTTTTTTTCAAGATAGCATTCGATGATGCGAAGTACTGAACTAAGTAGAAATGAATGCTTTTAATCCGGATAACCCACGCCTATGCGACGTACTAACATGAATTAAACGCTATTTTTAAAGATAGCATGCGATGATCCGAAGTATTGAACTAAGTAGAAATGAATGCTTCTAATCCGGATAACGCACGCCTATACGATGTACTAAATTGAATTAAAAGCTTTCCTTCAAGATAGCATGCGATGATGCGAAGTACTGAACTAAGTTGAAATGAATGCTTTTAATCCGGATAACGCACTCCTGTGCGACGTACTAACGTAAATTAAACGCTTTTTTTCAAGATAGCATGCGATGATGCGAACTACTGAATAAACCAGAAATGAATGCTTTTAAACCGGATATCGCACGCCTACGCGACGTACTAACGTGAAATGAACGCATTTTTTCAAGATAGCATGCGATGATGCGAAGTACTGAATTAAGTAGAAATGAATGCTTTTAATCCGGATAACGAACGCCTATGCGACGTACTAACTTGAATTAAACGCTTTTTTTCAAGATGATGTTACGTCCCGCTACAAAAATTTATTTTAAATATATAATCAATATATAATCACATTATATTACTACTTATATACTCTCTCGAATTAGCTTTTTGCTATTATATAATCGAGTAATAAGATAAAATTATAGAAGATCAAAATGCTGTATTATTTATACAAAGAGAATATTTCTAAAAATACTTTATTCACTCTTTATATAAAGAAAACTCAGTTATATTTAATTATTTTATATAATGAACTCACATTACATGTGCAAAGGATTCATAAAATTCATATTAAAACTCTATAGTACATAGCACATTGATCTTCTTGCCTTATTTTTCATAAAATATAAATTGCAATAAGCCTGCATGGCTTAAGAGATGAAACGCGCCTATAAAACTTCAACACTATTTACTCTCAGTGCGCCTATATAACGTTGATCATATATACATATAGTAAAATTTTATATTAAATACTTTAATACTAATATTATATTATTTTCAGCTCTTATAAGGGGATCAAAAACGCTATAATACAAATAATTCACTCTAATTATTGCTATTACAATATTCTTTCGCTTAGAAAAGCATAATAATTCATATTAAATAGCCTCATTGATCTTCCTCCTATTAAGCGCCTGCAAAACCGCATCCGCTTATACTCTTAAAGCGCCTACAGAATCTATACCGTATATACAAGCGCCTAAAATATTTATACCTTTAATACAGCGCCTATAAAACTTATATCATATACGCAGCGCCTACAGAATAGTAACCTCTTATACTTTCAAAGAGCCTGCAAGACTTCAACCCTTTCTACATGGGATGGTAAAGTCACTTCCTACTTTACCGACCAAGGATAAATGATAATATAAATAATTCCTACGTTACCGACTGATGATAAAACAGATTTCTACTTTACCGACTCTTCTTGTCGACACTTTTCTACTTTACCGACAAATGGTAACACACCGATTTTTTGTTACCGACACTTTTCTACCTTACCGACCTATGGTAACATACCTATTTATTGTTACCGACACCTTACTACCTTACCGACTTATGGTAACTTACCAACCCAACGACTTACCAACCAACCGACCTACCAGTTACCGACGTTCTACCAGGAGCATACCTCTTTTATGAATATGCTACCCTGATACTTTAAAATTTTAAAACTTTAATTTTTAAAGATATTAACCAATAAACATATATATATTTATATATATTCTTTCACTAGAAGCATGCCTCTTTCATATACATGCTATCCTAATACTTTAATTTTATTTAAATTCAGAAGTTATCGACATTCTAACTTACCGACTTACCGACGTATACTTCTTATGAGAATATACTATCCTGATACATTGTAAATTTTTAAACCCAAATTCTGAGGACCACAGCCGAATATTTACACATGTTTTTACATAATTCTATATATTTTCGACTCCCTAATCTACAGGGAGGTCCAAATGTTAAATTCCATTATTCTTACAAATTTTGAAGTCTTGTTGGTAAAAACATATTTCTTATACGTACATATACTATAGATACTTTTATTTAGCTGTCTACATATACTATATATGCGTTACTAAATACGCATATTCATATTGTTTATAACAAAGATTCGACCATGAGCTCATCAGTTAAATAATTTAATAATTTAAAGATAAGCCGGTGCGACAATTTGGCGACGCAAATCTATTTTAATCGAAGGATACCTGTCACATAAATTATACGAAAAAATATCGAATGTCACTGATAACCTTCAAGAAAAATATCAAGTATCAGAAGAATTGTTACCAAAAGTGATTCATCGATGACTCACCGCATCCGGTTGCATTAGAATTTCTGCTACTTCCTGATTGGCTACTCTACTTCCCCCACCACCTCAAGACCCAAAAACGGGGACGCAATCATCGTTCAAACGCCTACGCAAAATTGCGCACGCATCCAATTTTAAGAGGGGAACCAATCATTAGAGACTCCGCCCTGCGAAAAGGAACCTGCTCCCACTCTGCAAAAATTGCCCAAAAAGTAGGAATCCCGTTATAAAAACCCATGCAGAGCGACTCTATTCGCATTTGACTCTCAGTTCTTTCAACGTATAACCTTCACGCAGTCACGAGTATTTATTTTTGAGCCGAAAAGGACTTAGTCCGAGAACTGTCAAATCTTTGTACTTGGAACAAAGTATATTAAAGTTTTATTTTATCATCACTTGAGTCTTCTGCCAGTCATTCATCACCGGCTCCTTCAACTCTCCTACAGCGACGTCACCGAGGTAGACAGTCCTCCCTGGAGATCTTCAACTTTACTCTTCAGTACTCATTGGTAAGTACTTATTTCTTTTATTTTACATACTTCTCTACTATCGTGATTTGCAACGACATTCTACTACACTTACTATCTCTTTATTACGATCTACTACGATCAATTATTGCATCTATGTCTACTCTTGAGATGCTTATATGCAATTATAATTAAACAATTGAAATAATATTGCAATTACATGTCTGATACATAAAGATTTATCGAAGATATTATTATTATTATATTATTAATTGAATCATTAATACAAATTATTGAAGACTCATTAAAGAGCTTCATTATAAAGACGAATTTACAATCGATTTCAATTTCCGAACAGACTTCCTTAAGTACATTCATGAGAATCACATATAATGGTAGTATGTCTGTCTCTTTTTATCACTAGATTCTCGGCGCGAGATTCAAACGAATATTATTAAAGGAATCATTTTAACTATTTGATTAAAGGCTAAGTTAGCCGACACGGTATCTATCCTTCCATTTTCCAGTACTTCTGTATTCTTTCAACATTACAACAAACGAAATAAAAAGAAATCTATTTTCCTATCCTACTGAAAGTCCAGAAATTTCTATGAGTCTACATATATTTTTCATGTATAATATATAAGGAGTTGGGGAACCTGCCATTTTGTTTTACCATATTTCAAGGCAGGCCGTCATTTTGTGAACAACTTTCAATAGTACATCGCGTATTCTTATTGAAACAATTTGCCAATGAATTAATTCACTTTTATTGACTCTATTATTTTATTTCATTTTAACAAATTAATTTATTTATTTTATTTAAATTTATATTTGTATGACTCATCGTCGTATGGCTCATCATATAATTTATTGAAATATTTTGTTAACGAACACCTGCTGTATGACTCATCATTGTATGACTCATCATCGTATGATTCATCATTGTATGACTCATTTTTATTTTATTTGAATTTATATTCGTATGACTCACCATCGTGTGACTCATCACATAATTAATTATAATATAATTAAATTCATTTATTAAATTAAAATCTTTTAATTAAATTGAACATTTGGCAATTTGAATTATTTTAATTTGAATGAAACATTTTATTCAAACGAATTGATTTCTCGTATCAATACGATTTTTATTTCACGATCTGTTGCCGCATCTGCGCGATATTTTACCGCTGCATCTGCGCAACTCTATTTTAATTACTTGCGATGATATATAATTAACATTGTAACGGTATGGCCTATCCCGTTCGCCACGGACTGGCTCACCGGTGCCAAGGTTCGGGAGTAGGTAGGAGAGTCAAGCTTACGAGTCCTCTTTCAATAATCAATTTATTCGTAAATATCTTATGCTAGGCCTTATCCTACGCGGTGATTATAACTACCTTATATTACGCGAGCTTAGCCTACAACGGTGCGCTAGTACTTATCCTTCTAACTTAACCTACGGACGCTTACGGTAAACTTAGCCTAGACGGTCGGTCGCGGTTTCGCTCGGCGAGCGTGTCGCGATTGCGGAGTGCGGCGGTGCGCGGAAGCCGAGTGCCGGGCAAACCCAGGCTGCGGAGAGGTCAGACCCGTCTCCGTCGGCGTGCGTGGTCAGGAAGCCGAGTGCCGGGCAAACCCAGGCGGCGGAGAGGTCAAACCCGTCTCCGTCGGCGTGCACGGTCAGGAAGCCGAATGCCGGGCAAACCCAGGCGGCGGACAAGTCACACCCGTCTCCGTCGGCAGGAACGGTCAGGAAGCCGAATGCCGGGCAAACCCAGGCGGCGGAGAGGTCACACCCGTCTCCGTCGGCAGGAACGGTCAGGAGTCAAGATGTCTCGGTTATTCCCTGAGATTCAGAGCTGGTCGGAAGCTGGAAAGGAATAAGGTATCGGTCTGTTGCGCGAGCCGGCTTTTATACGGCTCGAGAGCCCCCACGCTCGCGTGCTTCAAGGAGGGAGTAGGACTCGGTGGGGAAACATAGGCGGGATCGCAGGTGGGCGCCATAGGCGTCGAGTAAGAAATTTACTCGAGAAATTAACATAGTTAATATCTTTATTCTATAAATTTGGAACAATGAACATAGAAACCGTATAAACAATATGAACTGAACAAGAAACAAATGAACAATAACTATATACATATATATACAGTGACGACGATGGTGTCGTCACATCACCCCGCGCTTAGGGGGGCCCGTCGAGGCGCCGGGCTGCTCGGGGGCGGCCGTCTGGGTGAAACCTAATCACCCATCGGCCCGACGCGGTGCGGACCTTGTACCTCCGCCCGATGATGGCCGATCCGGCAGGGACCTCGACCACGGTCCCGTCGCCCAAGCGGACGGGAATGGTCCCAGCGATAGGTGGCCTGGCGGTGCGTGGTCGGGTGGTTGCTTGTCGGGTGGCGGGTGGTCCGGCGGGCGCAGACGGTCCGGTGGTTGCAGGCCGGACGGTAGGCGATCCGACGGTCGCAGGTCGGGTAATCGCTGGGCCGGCGGTCGTGGGCCGGGTAGTCGGCGGGCCGATGTTCGCAGGCCGGGCGGTAGGCGGTCCGACGGTCGCAGGCCGGGCAGTCGTTGGGCCGGCGGTCGGGGGCCGGGTAGTCGGCGGACCGATGTTCGCAGGCCGGGTCATCGGGGCTCTGGTGGAAGAGCGCGGTCCGGCGGTCGGTGGCCTGGAGGTCGAGGCCTTGCTGGTCCTGGCAGCTGGTGGACGGCTGGTGTTAGGTCGAGGCTTGACCAGGGCGGCGACCCTTCCGCGGTGACGCGGCTTTACCTCCGGTGGTGTGGCCAGGAGGACGGCCTTCCGTTGGTTGGTCCGGTCGGATCGCTGGACCGACGTTCCCGGGCGCGGCGGACGTCGCGGCCGTCCCGGACTCGGAGTTGCAGGAGGCGACTTGGCGGGAGCAGGCGTCGGCGGCGGCGTGGTCGGTGGTGCGGGAGTAGACCCGCTTGTCTCGGACTCCGAGCTCGAACTGATCGCTCCGAATAGTTCTTCTATCGTGCGTCGGTCCATGGCGACTATTAATCCGCACGCGGTTGCGCGGCCTTATATACCCGCTGCACTGCTCCTGGAGGGGATTGGTTCGCGGAATTTCCGATGGCTCGGGGTGTCCCGTGGTTCCAGTGGAAGTAGCGGAGTTCGGTCGCAGGTCGGGTAGTCGCGGTGCCGGCGGTCGTAGGTCGGGCAATAGCTGGACCGGCGTTCGTAGGTCGGGCAGTAGCTGGACCGGCGGTCGTAGGTCGGGCAGTAGCTGGACCGGCGGTCGTATATCGGGCAGTAGCTGGACCGGCGGTCGTAGGTCGGACAGCAGCTGGACCGGCGGTCGTAGGTCGGGCAGTAGCTGGACCGGCGGTCGTAGGTCGGACAGTAGCTGGACCGGCGGTCGTAGGTCGGACAGTAGCTGGACCGGCGGTCGTAGGTCGGGCCATAGGCGGTCCGCCATCCGCAGGTCGGGCAGTAGAAGGCCCGTGGCTCTAAGGGAAATTCCCTAGCAACGGAGTTCGTCCGAATGCTTCAAGGTGGCGGTACTTCGGCGTGGTCGGTAACTTTTTGCCGGATTATGCGTCATCCTTGTCCACCCGAGGACTTTCTGGTATGTTCGGTTGCGGTTTCAGGTCCTGTACGTGGATATGCCGATGCCATTTCCCGTGTTCGTCGCGTAGATCCACGATGACTGGGGATATTATCCTGCGTACTTCCATGGGTCCCGAAAATCGAGGAGCGAGTTTGGCGTTAAACGCGTCGTCGCGGCTGGACAGGGGGCGTTCTCGCTTCCAAACCTTGTCCCCCACCCGGGGGCGCCAGTCGCGTCGCCTCATGTTATAATGGCGCTCTTGTTTTTGAAAGGCTCGGGCTAGGTGCACCCTGGCGACCTCATAGGCCTCTTCCAGGCGTTGTCGATGCGACTCCGGGGAAGTCGAGTTCGGCGTTGGTTGTCGCTCGGCAGGATGGGGAGGTGCCAGTTCGCGGCCGTGGAGCAGAAAGGCCGGGGTGTATCCGGTGGCCTCGTGTCGAGCGGTGTTCACCGCGAACTGCAACGCGTCGATGTGCTCGTCCCAATCCCGGTGCCGGTTGCCTACGTATTGACTAATCATGGTCCTGATGGTCCCATTCGCCCTCTCCACCGGGTTGCAATGCGGCGCGTAGACAGGTGACATGCGGTGCTGGATCCCGAATGCCGCCAGCAAGGTACGGAACTGGCGGGAGGTGAACTGGGTCCCGTTGTCCGAGATGAGTTGGCCCGGGCATCCATGCCGGTAGATGATGCGGCGGGTCACTTCTTTCGCCAGTGCCGTGGCGGTGGCGCGTCGCAGGGGAACCATCTCGACCCATTTGCTGAACCGGTCTTGGGCGGTCAGGAGCCAGACATGTCCACGGACCGAGCGTGGCAGAGGACCGACTAGATCCACTGAGACTTGCTGCCACGGGGCGGTTACTAGGGTAGCGTGTAGATTCCCGGCTGGTCGTTGTTGCGGTACCTTGTGGGCTAGGCACCATGGACGTTGGTACCATGGACACGCTATCCGGTGTTGCATTGCGTTGAGCTGCGGCTCCCGGGAGAGGGCATCGGCTACTTGATTTTGTCCTCCTCTTCTATAGTGTATGAAGTCCTCCTCTTCTATAGTGTATGAAGTCGAACTGTTGCAGTTCGAAGAGCCACCGCCCCAGGCGTCCGGACGGGTTTTCCAGATGTTGCAACCACTTGAGGGACTGGTGGTCTGTCACAACGGTGAATCGATACCCCTCCAAGTAGTCTCGCATTCGCCGGATTCCCCATACCACGGCGAGACATTCCAACTCGGTCGCACTGTAGTTCCGCTCGGCACCGTTGAGCGTTCGGCTGGCGTATGCGATTACTCGCTCTCCCTCCGTCTGGTGCTGCGTTAGCACGGCTCCTAGCCCATGTGAACTGGCATCGGTTTGTAGCAGGAACGGTTTATGGAAGTCCGGGCAGGCCAGAACCGGTGTGGAGGTCAATGCGTCCTTTAGTTGTTGGAAGGCTGCGTCTTCGGGGGTCCCCCATGTCCAGCCAGCTCGTTTTTTGGTCAGCGCTGTAAGCGGCGCCGCTAGTGTCGAAAAATTCGGGATGAACCTCCGATACCACGAGGCCATTCCTAAAAATTGCCGGACCTTGCGCACGGTGGTGGGAGCTGGCCAACTGGTGATGGCGCTGACTTTGTCTGGGTCCATGTGTATCCCTTGTCGATCAATTACATGTCCTAGGTAACGGAGGCTCGGACGGCAGAAGTGGCATTTATCCGGGTTTAAGCGTAGCTTTGCTTTACGTAGTCGCCGGAATACCTCTCTCAAGTGCTGCAGGTGTTCGCTGAACGTCTTGCTGGCGATTATTATATCGTCCAAGTAGACGAGGACGTTAGGTTCGAGGTCGGGGCCGATCACTGCGTCCAGCAACCGCTGGAAGGTCGCGGGGGCTGAGTGCAACCCGAAAGGCATGACCGTGAATTGGTATAAACCCTTCCCTGGTACGGTGAAGGCGGTTGCAGGTCGACTCCCTTGGTTCAGTGGTATCTGCCAGTAACCACTCTTTAGGTCTAACGTAGTCAGGTATTTCGCCCCGCGTAACTTGTCGAGCGTAGCCGTGATGTGCGGCAAGGGATAGGCGTCTTTATCTGACATTGCATTCAGCCTGCGGAAATCGATGCAGAATCTATACTGCCCATCTTTCTTTCGAACTATGACGACCGGTGAGCTCCAAGCGCTATTCGAGGGCTCGATGATGCCTTCGGCGAGCATTCGGTCGACCTCCTCATTGATGACGGCCTGCATAGCCGGGTTTCGAGGTCGGTACCGCTGTTTGATGGGCGGTCCAGGCTTTAGCCGGATGCGATGTTCGGCTCGGTCGGTTCGTCCCGTGATTACTTCAAACAATGGTAACTCAGCGGCTAGAAAGTCCCGGAGTTGCGCTTCTTCGTTTGCTTCGTTATTTGGTCCGACGGTGATCGTGTTGGTCCGGGAAACCGCCCCGGTCTGATTCAACGGAGGTGGCGGCAAAGTGAATCCCATCTTAGCCCATAGGTCGGTACCAATCAGCACAGCGCTAGCTAGCCCAGGGAGTATGCAGAAGTCGTGTCAATAGGTTCTCCCATGCCATCGGAGGGGCAGGCGCAATACCCCAGTGACCCCTACCCGTGTGTTATCGGCCAGGAGGACGTAGTCTCCTCGGTTCTGGGCTAGTCGGGGTATTCCGGGGAACAGTCGTGCAGTCTCTTCCTGTATGCACGAGACTTCAGATCCGGGGTCTATGAGAGCCGCGAACGGTTGTCGCCGGATGTGCACTTGGAGGTGCGGGCGCGGACGGTATTCTATTCGAGGCTGGGCTGGGAGACGGCCGCTACGTCCCCGGCCCGTTGGGCGTTTCCCGTCGGCGGGTGATAGTCGCGAGTCAGGACACCATCCTTGCCGCATCGCGAGCAGAATTTTCTTGGTGGCCGCTTACAATCCACTCGAGTGTGGCCTCGCTGCTTACATCTCCAGCAGCATTCCTCCCGGTTGTAGGTGACGGCGGCTACTGATGGTTTGGCGGTCGCTGGAGTTCGATCCTGTCGACGGTGGTTGATTTCCTCAATCTTAGATATCCGGGTCCGGAGTTCGCTCATGGTGAGCTGATCAGTGAGCGGAACATAGAGTTGGTGCTCGGGATTCATGTTCTCGTAGATTTGCTCCAGCTGTTCTCGCTCGGAGTATCCCCCAGCTCGGCGCATCATGGTGAGAAGCGTATTGGAGTATTCGCGAAACGACTCCCCCGGCTTTTGGGAGCGTCCGCTGACGTCTCGTTTTAGTCGCCTCAGGTATCCCGGCGGTAGGTAATAATCCCGGAACTGTTCGCAGAAACTGGCCCAAGTTCCCCAGGTATCGTGGTGGTTTCGATACCACAAGAGGGCGTCCCCTTTTAGTAATTCCGGTAGGCCCAAGAGTAAGTGGTCTTCTTCGAGGCCATAACTGATTCTTAGCTCTTCAACTCTCTCTAGGAATGAGAGCGGGTCCACTCCTTCGAAACGGTGGCCCCATTTCCGGATCTGGTTGATGATCTCGATGCGTTCCGTTGGACTCAAGGTGGGCATGGTTGCGGTTTCTCCTGGTACGTCACCGCTATTGTTCCTCGGGTTGTCGGACGGGTGGGCAGCGAAGTACAGGCGTAATCGGCGTCTTAGCAGGTCCACCTGGCCTGTGGTATCCACTTCGAACCGGTGGAGATATTCTACAAGCTGTTCTTTGGAAAGGTTATTAATCCACGCAGTCATGAGGCTTTTCGCTAGCTGGACTCTCCTTAAACGGTCCCTGTGCGGGCGCCATGTAACGGTACGGCCTATCCCGTTCGCCACGGACTGGCTCGCCGGTGCCAAGGTTCGGGAGTAGGTAGGAGAATCAAGCTTACGAGTCCTCTTTCAATAATCAATTTATTCGTAAATATCTTATGCTAGGCCTTATCCTACGCGGTGATTATAACTACCTTATATTACGCGAGCTTAGCCTACGACGGTGCGCTAGTACTTATCCTTCTAACTTAACCTACGGACGCTTACGGTAAACTTAGCCTAGACGGTCGGTCGCGGTTTCGCTCGGCGAGCGTGTCGCGATTGTGGAGTGCGGCGGTGCGCGGAAGCCGAGTGCCGGGCAAACCCAGGCTGCGGAGAGGTCAGACCAGTCTCCGTCGGCGTGCGTGGTCAGGAAGCCGAGTGCCGGGCAAACCCAGGCGGCGGAGAGGTCAAACTCGTCTCCGTCGGCGTGCACGGTCATGAAGCCGAATGCCGGGCAAACCCAGGCGGCGGAGAGGTCACACCCGTCTCCGTCGGCAGGAACGGTCAGGAAGCCGAATGCCGGGCAAACCCAGGCGGCGGAGAGGTCACACCCGTCTCCGTCGGCAGGAACGGTCAGGAAGCCGAATGCCGGGCAAACCCAGGCGGCGGAGAGGTCACACCCGTCTCCGTCGGCAGGAACGGTCAGGAAGCCGAATGCCGGGCAAACCCAGGCGGCGGAGGTCACACCCGTCTCCGTCGGCAGGAACGGTCAGGATTCAAGATGTCTCGGTTATTCCCTGAGATTCAGAGCTGGTCGGAAACTGGAAAGGAATAAGGTATCGCTCCGTTGCGCGAGCCGGCTTTTATACGGCTCGAGGGTCCCCCACGCTCGCGTGCGTCGAGGAGGGAGCGAGACTAGGTGGGGGAGCCCATAGGCGGAATCGCAAGTGGGTGCCAGAGGCGTCGAGTAAGAAATATACTCGCGGGAAACTGTTACAGTTAAAGCCTTTTATTTTCTAAACATAGGAACAAACAATAAACAATATGAACCGAATAGAACAATATATAAACAAATAGAACAAGGAATGAACGATGAACGAATAGAACGAATGAACAATAAATATATATATATATATATATATACAGTGACGACGATGGTGTCGTCACAAATTTAACTTGAAATATAAAAATGTAAAGTTACCGGAGCAAGTTAATACTTCTGATGGATACCACAGGCAATGTTACAGTTCTTTTATAGCCTTAATGGCTAAGTATCGGGATAGATCTGACAATAATTCTATGTCATCAAAAAATCTTCCTAGTACATCTAGGTCTTCACCGTTGTTGCCGGATACTTCGGTAAGTGTGAGTGAGACAATATTAGATAGTGGTGAAAATTCCAATTCATCATCGACAGATTTTCCTAGTGCATCTAGTTCCAGCATATATTAGATCCTACTATGTTATTACCAAATACTCCAGTTGGTGTAAGTGAGAAGGTGTCATATGATGATGCTTGTTCAAGTCCATGTAATGATTCAAACGTTCAAGAAACCAACTTCTGTCCTGAAATCCCGACGACCATGGATCATCAGTCAACAGACAGAAATCTTGATAACAAAAAAGTTTGTTTTTTCTGTGAAAAAGATCGCAAACAGTTCAAAGGCAAGCAACAAAATTTACATTTCTCCAATGATGTCAAAATGTATGACAAAATAACAGAATGGGTAACAAAATTCCAAAATGAAGAGTTGTTACAAAAAATTAATGATCTGAGAATCTCAAATAGTCCAATTTTTTATCACCATTCATGTGAATTGGGTTATTTCAATGACTACAAGAAAATCATTGGTGATCCTGCACGTACATCCTGGCACAGTGTTAGAGATATTCATAAGAATATTTTTGATAAAATTGTGTCTATAATTGAAGAAGATATAATTAAAAAAAGAAATTATTTGTTATTAGCTTCTCTTTGCGACACATACAATAACGAATTACAACAAGAGTTAACACTTCAACCTGACGCAGATATCAATTTGATGAAAAATCATCATCTTGAAGAAAAAATAGTAAAGCAATTCAAGCAAATTAAGATTGTTAGAATAAAGAAAAAAAAAATTATTATGCATAAAAATAGTAACTTACTGAAAGATGAAGATCTTACGATACTTGAAGAAAATGATCTCATTGATAAAGTTGCGTTAATTCTACGAAATACTATCTTAAAAATGGATAAAACAAAATTACCTGGAATAATAAAGACAAAGGATTTAATTAATGGTGAGTGTACAATTCCTGAAAAATTAGATCTTTTTTTTAAAACATTAATTGGAGGTAAAGATATTCGCCGCAGAGATGGAGTTAATTGTCATAGATTAAGCAACTCATTGGCTTCTGATGCTATTTTTTGTGTAAGTAATGGTACTGTTAAACCATCGAAGCACATAACTCTGGGTATGACCGTGAAAAGTCTTACAAGTAGTCGAAAGATAATAAATATTTTGAATAGACTTGGACATTGTTGCAATTACAATACGCTGGAAGAAGTAGAAACTGAAGCAACGATTTCATCTGTAAACCGTTTTGAAATTTGTCCTTCTGACATTATTCGAAGTCCGTCATTATGCACAGGTGTAGCATTCGATAATTTTGATAGATAAGTCGATACTTTAAATGGAAAAGACATTTTACATGACACCGTAGGAATCATCTACCAAATTGAAAGAAATGATAACGATGCTGAATTGAATTTAAGTGAAAATCTTGACATGCCGATACTATTACCGCCACGAAAAAGAAGACGAACCTTTAACGAAGAAATTCCTGAACTACAGTCGTTTAGTAATCGATTACAGATGTTAGAAAACTTAACACCGGTTGAAGACAATGAACCAACTCTGCCTGAAAAGTTACCTTTGCTAGAAACAATAGATCTGTTATATTTACTTTCACACGTCTTTCATGTGCCCAATACTCCAATGTGGACAGGTTTTAATTGTAAAATTATTGAAGATATTAACCCCAAACAAAAAGTATCTTATCTAACACCGATTAATCATTCACCAACAAATATAGCAGTGGTAAAACATACAATGGAACAAGCTCAAAAGGTTGGTGAAGAATGTAATCAAAGATACGTGCAAGTCACTTATGATCTGGCAATAGCTAAAATAGCATATAAAATTCAATCAACATCAAAGCCACAATTTAATAATCTCTTCATTCATCTTGGTTCCTTCCATTTAATGATGGCTTTCTTCAAAGCCATAGGAGTTTTCATTAATGAGTGTGGTCTATCTCATATGATGATTGAGAGCAACATTATAGCACCCAGCTCAGTGAACGGGATAATTGAAGGAAAACATTTTAATCGTTGTAAACGTTTACATCCGTTGATGGCTCTTGGCTTGCAAATGTTACATTTTGATCAATTTTTAAAAATGGAAAAAACTGAATACGATTTTCTAAAAAAACAAGTTTTTGACGATCTCTTACATTATCAAGAAGTTCAAGTTTCTCATTCATCTACGACAATAGAATTACCCAATAATGTATTATCGAGACTATTATCTTCATATCAAAGATAGCAGAAACAAGACAAGGTAAACATGGGAAAACAGCTCAATTCTATATAATTTACATTCAGCTAGTAAACTATTATATTACCCTATCGAGAAGCATACGCATGGGTGATTTCGAAACGTTCATTTATGTAATTCCAAAAATGACTAATTTGTTCTTCAGTGTAAATCAACCGAATTATGCTCGATGGTGTGTTAAATATTTGGACAATTTGAAGAACGTAAATAAAACACATCCAGGACTCGAAGATGATTTCGTGAACGGATGTTTCGGGGTAAAAAGAACCGATAAACCATTCTCAAGGATACCAATTGACCTTACACTGGAGCAGACTATTAATGCCGAAGCAGCTAAACGTCTCAGTGGTATCGCACATTTCACCAATTCGATAGCTGCCCGTCAACGCTGGTCAAAAAGTCACAGTATTAGATCTGCTTTAATCTCTCACGTTCTTGATGTTTGTGGATTGAAGCAATTACAAGACGTGACTGCGGATTTACAACCGAATCGAATCAAAATTTATGGTAAACAAATTGCTAATTTCATAGAAATATTTGAGAAAAATACTAATCCATTCGATCAAAACTTAGAGAAAGATGATTTATACAATATTGCTACTACGAAACCTGTACCAGAAAATGTAGCAGACTTCTTGCTAAACATTGAAGACAATGGCGACAATTCACGAAAACAGTTTATTAATGAATGTGCTGCAGACCAGGATAGATTTGAAAAACCAATAAAAAAAAATCAAGTGCTTAACTTTGCTAGTGCTCCAAAGAAGAAAAAAATAGCTCTTGGTAACAAAATTGTTGAGTTAAGAATGCAACGAGATCTATTTGGTAGACTATTGGGAATATCTATGGACAACAAGGTTGATATTGAAAAAGTACTAGGATTTCCACTAACGCCGGTACCAACATCGATGTGCCATCCAGACGGTAGTATCTGTAAAACTGATAAAGCACAACTTGTCAAACTATTCGAAAAGAAAATTAGTAGTGCCAATCAGCAATCAATATGTTTTGATATTAGTATTTTGGATGGATTCTTCATGTTACATCTTATAAAAGAAATACCGCAAACTTTCGATGGCATCTCGAAGAAATTCCTCAGAACTATTTCACAATTTAAATCATCTCGCATTGACATTGTGTTTGATCAATACTTCAGGCCTTCCATAAAAGATTTTGAGCGTTTACGTCGAAATGAGTCAATCAGTACGGTTGCCATTAGACCTAATCTAATTCGGCCTCATAATTTTGTTGGTGAACTCAAAAATACCCAGTTCAAGGAAAATCTTGTAAAATTTTTTATTGATCATTGGGCCAATGATTACATGTTTTTTGGGAATAAAACGATTTATCTAAGTTTTGATAAGTGTTACTCGTACCGTGCTGAAAATAACAAAGTTATTCGAACTGTTGAAGAATCGCTATCATGTGAAGAACATGAAGAAGCAGATACACGAATAATTTATCATATTTGTCAGATAAATTTTGATGCGCAAGTTGTTGTACGCTGCTCAGACTCCGATATCCTAATTATACTTCTTGGCAACATGGATCACCTCAATGCATGTTTGAAGCTTTGGATTCAATGGGGTATAGGAAACAATGAACGTCTAATAAACGTCAATGAATTATATCAAGTTCTTGGTATTTCGTTATCAAAACTCTACCATGTTTCCATGCAATAACTGGGTGCGATTATACGCCAGCTTTTTTCCGGAAAGGTAAACTAAGACCTTTCAAGTTGCTTGAGAAATCAGTTGAGTACCAGTTGGCGTGTCAAGAGATTACGAAAGATGATGAAGATGTACTGGAATGTGTATTAATGACGCTGGAAAAATTTATATGTCACATGTATGGGCTGCCAAACTCTTCAAATGTTAACGATGTTCGCTTCTATCTATTTTCAAAAACTTACCAATCGAAAAAACCTGATGAAAATTTTGAGAAAAAAATGCGCAATTTCGATTCATCGAGCCTACCACCGTGTAAAGCAGAATTATATTATCATTTATTGCGAGTACGGTACGTGGCAAAGTTTTGGAGAAACGCTCATTCCAAAAATCCAACATCTCTATCGCCGACAGCTTCCGGTTGAGTCATCAATGACGATAAATACGATTTCGTCTGGTTTGCTGGGGAGCAGTTTCCAACATCAGTTGCTGATATTATTTTAGAAAGTAAAGTATTATAAAAGTGTTATTTTAAAAATGACAAACAGAAAGAGTAACCTAATTATTAAATTTTTATTTTGTTGCAGAACCTACACTAATAGACACCGAAAACGCTACCAAAGATGGTGATGATAATGATGATGACGATAATAATAATTCTAATCATGAAAGCAGTGACGATGATGACGACTACGGAGATGCATAACTATTTTGCGACACAGTTCTGAATTAAAAATATTCATTTATACCTTAAACAGATTGTCATTAATTATATATCATATTTATAAATAAAAATAAAAATTTTTATACTACTTTAATGTCCTTTTCTCCAGTCTCTTTCATATAATCATTTAACTTAGTTAAAATTTCATTTTTGTAATTCAAATAAAAACATATTTTTTCTGATACTCAAAAATCATTTATTCAAGTATTTTTTATTATTTTGTTGAAAAGTTTCATGATAATATTTTATTATTTTCATCATCAAAAAATTTGATATAAGAAAAAATTATTATTTTCATCATCCAAAAACTTGATATAAGAAAAAATTATTATTTTCATCATCCAAAAATTTGATATAAGCAAAACTTACTTTCAATACTTTAGATGTATTCCTGTCTCTCTTCCACCCGTCTACTTTACCGCTATCTCTCTCTAACAGTTAACATAAAGCCGTGGTACTCTATACCGTTAAATCGACCTGGCTGTTGACTAAACAACCGAATTAATGTCTGGCAAATTAATTTTGTACTTATTTATATATAAATAATATAATATTAAAATTACAGACATACTAAAATGGTTTAAAAAACTTTTTTTTTATTTATAAAAGAAAGCACCTGGCACATAATTGCCAACAACATAAATGTCTGGCAAATCAAATTCAGGTTTCTAATAGTGTTTAAAAATTAATGATAAAAGAAAAAATCTTCCTAAAATGATGTGAAATTCAATATTTTTATCTGTAAAGGTGTGCTGCGCAGTAATAAACGCAACGTTTACTGGCTGCCAGGTGGCCCGCACGTTGTTCGAGGGAGCATTGGAAATGATATATTAAAAAACCAGCTTTCCTAAAATTCTTTCTCGAAAACGTTGCTAGCTCTTAGACTATAATATTATACTGTGATTAGTCAATTTCTTAAGTCTTACGCCTTAAAATCTTATTATAGACGCTACATTAAGTGTCGTCTACAATGAAATTTTAAGGAGACATAAGTCGTAAGATTTAAGAAATTGACCAATTACGGTCAAGTATTAAGAAAATATTCGATTGTGATTGGTCAATTTCTTAAGTCTTACGTCTTAAGTCTCCTTAAAATCTCAGTGTAGACGACGCTTCAAGAGTCGTATACAATGGCCGTAGTTAATGTTGTAAGGCGTAAGAATCAAGTAATTGACTAATCACATTCAAGTATGGCCGTGTTCCAAAATTGCTGCCAGTTTGCTGCCAACACTGAAAATATATAATATACGTAATGAGCAGTATAGAATTTGCAGTACCGGCAGGCAATGTCTGACACGGTGGGCCGTGCTATAGCTCGAGTGCTCGAGCGCTTCTCTCATTCGTCCGACTTCAATAATTAATATTTCGATTGTTATTACAAAAATCGTTACATAGAATAGGATTATTTTATTTAATTTACTGCGTTCTATCATCTTACAAGTGAGTGAGCACATGCTCAAGGACACCCTGCATATATATATACAGGGTCTACCAAAAGTGTGGAAACCCCTAAATATCTCGGAAAATATACGTTTTACAGAAAAGTGTTTCCAACAAAAGTTGTAGGGTTTAAGAAGATCTATATACTGATTCTATCAGTTTGACCTTGGATGGCGTCGTCAAGGTCAGGTCAAGGTCACATTGACTTTTTTAAATGACACCCCCTACATTTGATTGCATATTCTTATAGCTTAATTCAAGAGCTTTCCAAAACACTATAATAATGTTCATTTTTATTAAGTACTTTGCGAGTTATGAGGGTTGAAATAATTTCTTAATTTTACATAAACCATAAAATATCTAGTAAACCATTCATTTTTCGATTATCTTACCTTCATACTTTTATGTACAAAATAATGAAAGGAATCAATTGGTGTAAAGAAAACACATAGTTGTTTCTAAGAAAAAATATGTAATTTGCAATTAACAATTCCATATTTTTTCTTAAAAACAACTGTATGTTTTCTTTACACCAATTGATTCCTTTCATTATTTTGTACATAAAAGTATGAAGGTAAGATAATCGAAAAATGAATGGTTTACTAGATATTTTATGGTTTATGTAAAATTAAGAAATTATTTCAACCCTCATAACTCGCAAAGTACTTAATAAAAATGAACATTATTATAGTGTTTTGGAAAGCTCTTGAATTAAGCTATAAGAATATGCAATCAAATGTAGGGGGTGTCATTTAAAAAAGTCAATGTGACCTTGACCTGACCTTGACGACGCCATCCAAGGTCAAACTGATAGAATCAGTATATAGATCTTCTTAAACCCTACAACTTTTGTTGGAAACACTTTTCTGTAAAACGTATATTTTCCGAGATATTTAGGGGTTTCCACACTTTTGGTAGACCCTGTATATACAGGATGTCCATATACAGGGTGAGTCATTTTAATCAATACACTCGAATATCTCGAAAACAGCACTCTTCAGAAAGAAATGTTTCAAACAAAAATTGTAGGGTGTGTTCATCTTTTGATGCAATCCACCAATCGATCCAATTTTTCGTATCTTCGTAAGATTGGAAGTGCTGCTTAGGCCATGTTCCATGGATCGGAACAAGTAGTAATCCGATGGAGCAATATCTAGTGAATATGGCGGGTGGGGTAAAACATCCCATTTCAGCGTTTCTAAGTATTTTTTGACTACACGAGCAACATGTGGTCGATCGTTGTCATGTTGAGAAATTGTTCTATCTTGCCTTTGCTCGAATTGCGGCCGTTTTTCCTTCAATGCACGGCTCAAACGCATTAATTGTGTTTGGTAGCGTTCACCAGTGATGGTTTCATTCGGTTGAAGCAGCTCATAGTACACAACACCAAGCTGGTCCCACCAAATACAGAGCATGTGCTTCGAATCATGAATATTCGGCCTTGCCATCGATGTTGATGCATGACCGGACAAACTCCACGATTTTCTATGCTTAGGATTATCTTTAGCATATCCATTTTTCATCGCCAGTGATGATAAGATGCAAAAAACCTTTTTTTTTGCCGTTAAAGCAATTGTTCGCATATGAAAAACCGCCGTTCAACATCTCTCGACTTCAATTCGTATGGCACTCAATTTCCTTGCTTTTGAATCATACCGAGTGCATTTAAACATTTGGAAACTGTTGTGTAATCAACATTCAACGATTCAGTAAGTTCATCTTGCGTTTGATATGAATCTTGGTCGAGTAATGCTTCCAATTCCTCATCTTCGAACTTTTTCGGTTGACGAGGGCGTTCTTTGTCAACTGTATCGAAATCACCACTTCTAAAACGTCGAAACCAATACTCACACGTTTTTATCGATGGATTATGTTCACCCTAAGTTTCCAACAGCACTCGATGACTTTCAGCAGTACTTTTCATTGAATTAAACAGGAAAAGTAAAACATCTCGCGAATGGTGTTTTATTGGCTCGTAATTCGAGATCTTCGAAGCTGAGAAAAAATATGTTGTTTACACTTCAGCAAAATGACATAATAAAAAGTAAAGCCTAATGACAGAGCTTTGACATGAATATAGTTACAGAAGTATCCGATGCGATATAGCATAAGTTACGTGATCAATTATAAGTCCCTCAAAATTAATTCACAGTCCTAGTATATATGTTAGGCTCAAAGACCGAAAACGCTCATTGGGCGGAAAAACCGGTCACAACGCGTTCAGACATCTCAGATTCAGCCACAACGCGAAATTTGTGTCGTGGCACTTTTAAAAACGCTGATAACGCATTTTGGCATATTCAAAAAGGCCACAAAGCGAAATTCGTGTTGAGGTTCTTTTGATAATGACGCCTATTGATGCAGCCATGACGCGATATAAAACAAATGTAATCTATTAACGGCCGACGGATTCATGTACATTCTTGTTCGTCATTTTATTTAGTATTGCTAGAGTGTGGACGTCGTTGGTTTGCGTGCTAATCATGTCTGATAAAAAGAAGATTTTTTGTGATAAATTGAGTGAGGAAAACAAGTACTGATCGGAGTGTTTTTATCGATAACGAGCGGTACGAAATATCTACTTCAAGAAGTAAAAGAAGCTCAGTTACTTCGAAAAAATAAGCAATCGCTATCGTCAAAGCAGTATCGTCGTATAAAGCGATACGACATCTTAAAACTTGGTGATACTGAAAAACTGATTGAAAGTGGTTCTGAAGGCATGGACGATTCTAAAATTCGTTATTTCTGTAAGGCGGATGAGCTATTTGATGTATTGGAGGCAGCACATCTCAACGTGGGACATAAAAGAAAAAGAGGTAGGTACATTTTTGAAATTTGACTAGATTTGATACATATTTACGTTATATTACGAATTCCAAGATGTTTTCGGCAAGATTGATATCGCGAAGTATAGTTAGACATGTTAGGTATGATAGTAGTTAATAAAGTTTTTAGTTTCATAGTCAATAAATAATTAATAATTTGTGTTTGTCTAATATTTTTCTACATTATTTTTATTTATGTTTCAGTTATGGAAGCTGAACTAAAACAGAAATATTGTAATGTTACTCGTCAAATAAATCTTTTTCTGTCTTTGTGTGAACAGTGTCAATTGACGAAAAAGATATCAAAACATGGATTAGTTGTACAACTTATTTTATCTGACTACATGAACTCTCGATGTCAAGTGAACTTGATTGACATGCAATCAGAGCCAGATAAAGATTATCGATTCATTATGAATTATCAAGATCATTTAAAAAAAAAATTCATAATTCTTCGTCCTCTTAAGACGAAGACTGCCGAGGAAGTGGCCTACTAACTCATAGACATATTTTGTTTATTCGGTGCCTCATGTATACTTCAAAGCGACAATGGTCGTGAATTCGTAAATAAAATAAATTAAAAGTTTGGCCGATATGTGGCCTGGAATGAAGCTTGTTAATGGTAAACCGCGACATTCTCATAGTTAGGGTTCGGTTGAAAAGTCGAACCAAGATATTCGTAACATGCTGGTAGCGTGGATGGCTGACAATAATACGGAAAAATAGTCTGAAGGACTCCGATTTATTCAAAGTAAGAAGCTCTCCATTCGGTAATTAAGACAAGTCCTTATGAGGCTATGTTTGGATCAGCGCAAAAGATCGGACTTGCGGATTCCTCTCTTTCCAGTGACATGTATTCTTCTATAGAAACTGAAGAAGAATTGGAACAACTTCTTTCTTCGGTAAAGAACAATGATCAAGATAAGACTGATGAAGAAGAAGTTAACGAACAATCTAGTGAAGATAAAAATATACCTCAAGCTGGAGAGGTTACACAAGAATAAAAAAAAAAGATGACAGCAAAATTTATTGTGTGATTTGTGAAAACGAAACTTCAGGAGCTTACAAGTGTTCAGGATATCATCAATATATTTACGTTATTTGTGGAGAAAGTGATGAGAATAATGAGGGTTTTGGACAGAACGTTACTTGCAAGCTCTGTATAAGGAAGAACAGTATCAGCGTTGAGAATGTGCTAAATCTGGTTAAAAACAACAAGCACAAAAAATGATTTCATTTTCTAATTCAAAATTTCCTAAAGTTGATATTCGAACTAGTGTAGCGGTCAGAGTGCCTGACGTTGATAAAGGACGCGCAGCTCCCAGAAATGTCTTAGCTGTTGTTGCCGTAATTAAGTCATCAGGGCTTTATCAATTAGGTACCAAAAAAGGGCTCCTTGAGTGATTTTATGCTCACAATGAATTTATAGTTGCTGAGAACAACTTTATTAAACTGCAAGACGTACTTCACTAACTCTTCGTTCAGCTTCTATGTTGTCATCTGGAAGTAAGTAAGGTTTTATAAGCTGCCACTGTAAAAGATACTGCATTGACAAAAAATGCAAATATCTCTCTAAAAATATAAAGTGAAATTCCAAATGTCAGTAATAGTTCTTGCAAAAATAAATAATTTATTAATAATTCCCACAAAGAGACCAATATATATTATGAACAATGTTTATTATTAGAAAAATACTAATTAATGAAGATTTCTATTACAAAATCTTCTTTGATTAAAAGAGCCATAGTATTAATAAAGATAACTGTATTTTCTTTTATAGCCAAAAAGACAATTTGTTTTATTTTAATTGAATTAACGTCGATTGTTATAACAAAATAACGTCAATTATTTTATTTTATAAATCCTTGATACTTACGTATGAAAAAAAGTATTGTAGATTTTAGTCAAATAAAAAAATTTATTTGTAAATGATTTTGTCAATTGATGGCAAATTTGTTTTTAATAAAAGAACTCTCACAAAGAGAGCAACTCTAAACAGTATTTTATATTATTATTAATAAATAATACTGATGAATGAAAACTTCTATCACAGAAACTTAATTGTTTTAAATTTTATTGTAAGAGCTATAGGATTAATAAGGCTAACTGTTAATTTTCTTTATAATTTTATTTTTATTGCATTATTGCTGTATTAATAAACGTCAAATTTCAAAGATTTAAATACAACTACCTTTTGTCCTTTTATGTCTCACGTTGATATGTGCTGCCTCCAATACATCAAATAGCTCATGTGCCTTACAGAAATAGCGAATTTTAGAATCGTCCATACCTTCAGAACCACTTTCAATCAGTTTTTCAGTATCACCAAGTTTTAAGATGTCGTATCGCTTTATACGACGATACTGCTTTGATGATACCGATTGCTTATTTTTTCGAAGTAACTGAGCTTCTTTTACTTTTTGAAGTAATATTTCGTACCACATAATTAGCACGCAAACCAACAACGTCCACACTCTAGCAATACGCTAAATAAAATAACGAACAAAAATGTGCATGAATCCGTCGGCCGTTGATAGATTGTATTTGTCTTACATCGCGTCATGGCTGCATCAATAAGCGTCCACAACGCGTTGTGGCATTTTTACATTGCCAGAACGCGTTTTGGTCGATTATCAAAAAAAACACAAATTTCGCTTTGTGGCCTTTTTGAATATGCCTAAACGCGTTATGAGCGTTTTGGAAAGTGCCTCGATGCAAATTTCGCGTTGTGGCTGAATCTGAGAAGTCAGAACGCGTTGTGATCGGTTTTTTTGTTCAGTGAGCGTTTTCGGTCTTTGAGCCTAACATATATACAAGGTGTTTCAGACCAACCGTATCATCCATTTGAAAACTAGAGAAGTGATTATTTAAAAAAAGTAAAAACATTTTCTTTATAAATCGGGTGCGCTCTATCGAATGGTGATATTTTCAACTTCTTGAAATTGAAAAACAATTTGAATTAACAATTCCATATTTTTTCTTAAAAACAACTGTATGTTTTCTTTACACCAATTGATTCCGCTCATTATTTTATAAAAGTATTAAGGTAAGATAATCGAAAAATGAATATTTTACAAGATATTTTATGGTTTATGTAAAATTAAGAAATGATTTTAAGTCTCATAACTCTAAAAGCACTTCATGGAAAAATAATTTATTAGTGTTTTGGAAAGCTCTGGATGTAAGGCTACAAGAATATGCAATGAAAAAGAGGGGGTTCCATTTAAAAAAATGCACTACCGGTCTGAATCGCCTATTTCCGGCCGGAAGCAGAAGTTGAAAATATCACTATTCGATAGAGCGCACTCGATTTATAAAGAAAATGTTTTTACTTTTTTAAAATAACCACTTCTCTAGTTTTTAAATGGGTGGTATTAGTGGTCTGAAACACTCTGTATATATACATATATATATATATATATATATATATATATATTTCTTTTTAATATTTAATATTGATTATTAATATTTTTAGTATAAAACAATTAAAGAAAAAGGCTAGAAAGTAAAATTACATTATAAATTTAATTACATTTTAAAATATAGTAATTGCTACAAAAAAAGTTGATATTTCGGGAATTCAAACTCATCGACGCAGTTACAAAAATTTAATGCGCTCAACTTAATTGCTAAATGTATTTAACGTATTGCTGGGCGGACGCTCAATTAAAAAAATTTTTGTAAATTTCTCAGAAACTAAGGCCTATGTACTCAAATTCTTTTACAATTTCCACAAACTTTATTCCCTTTCCTCTTCAAGTGAACTATGATTCATTTTTTTGACAGTTATTGTCATCTTCGTGTTAATAATTATTAATATAATAAATAATAATTATTAATATAATAAATATACATACAGGGTGTTCATTTTAAATTTTCCACTCGTTTATTTCATGATTGACTATTTTCTGCGAAAAATGCCAAGACGTTAATTTTGTTTTTGAGGGGGATATTTAAGTACATTAAATGAATAATTTACGAGAAATTGTATAGTTTATATAAAATTACAAAATTATTTCAAATCTCATAACTCGAAAAGTATTTAACATAAAAAATACTTTATTATAGTATTTTAGAAAGCTATCGAGAAATGAAAAATAGGGAGTTTCATTTAAAAAATATTTAACTTCATATAACTTTAGCACTTTCACTCAAGGTTAAATATAATTCACTGTTAAATGTCCCCCTTTGAATACTACAATTTGTCTAAAACATTTTTTCATTTGATCACTTTCTGTGATATTAATCGGGGTGCACAATTAAAATGGAACATCCTGTACTTCAAGTAAACACGCATGTAATCGTAAATTTCATCGATTTTGTCATATTTCTGTTACAGGAAATACTGATTTATATAAACTATCCGATAATACCCTTAGAAAATTGGTTGGATTATGTGAAGATCATTTCGCAAAACGCAACAAAAGTACGATTGATACGAGATGCTATATCAATTGCATATAATAACGCTGAATCATTTGTAAACGAACAAAATATTGAAGTGAAAGAAAGACATACAATAGTACTTTCTCCTAATAATGGAAACAAGTTAGAAGAACAAGTACCTCAAGAATGTATTCTGCGAACATACAGACCTGCAATTTTAAATTTTGAAATGTCTGCAGAGAAGGAAGACGTAATGGAATGGATGCATCTGGAACCATCTATACATCAAAACGTTAAAAACAAAGATAATAGTAAATCTATAATATATAATAATAAAAAGAACAATCCCAAAATAATAAAAAGAGCATTGAGAATAGAAAATTTCAATTTACGTCAAAAAATAAAACGCTTAAAATATCAGTTGTGATGTATGGCACAAAATTGTAAAAAATCAAACAAGAAAAAACAGAAAAAAGAAATGCTACAGAATTTAATAAATGAACAAGAATTATATCCTGTGGCAAAAACAATGATAAATTTACAACTGCATATGCCACGTACACGATATACTGAAGAAGAAAATGCTTTCCAAGCAATTATATTATTATTCAGCCTCAGCATTTTGCCGTTTAAAGAAAGCAGGTTGTAATTTTCCTGGACAAAGAAATTAGAAGATGGATAGAAGAATACAGTATAAAACCAGGATTTTGTGATATTATATTTAAAAAATTAAAAAAAAATTGCACAAATCCCTGAAGAACAAAGAGTGTGTGCTTTAAAATGGGATGAGATATCTATAAAAAGCTATGAAGAATATTCTTCAAAACTGGACCAGATAGAAGGTCTTGTTGATTTAGGATCTTTGGGCTGAAAAGCAGAAAGAACCAAATGTGTCTTTTGCCTTGATAGTCTGAATGCACATCATCCATGGCGACAACCATTGGCATATATTTTACAAGGTAAATGTATGAAATCACATTTAATAGTTTACTTAGTCATGTGTCTAGATAAATTGATTGAAACAGGTGCTGACGTGAAACTAGTAACAGGTGATCAAGATACAAATAATGAAGCCACTTATAGTCAACTAAGCGTTGATGTCCAAGAACAGTATTTCATGCACAATAATAAAAGATATCATGCTTCATATGATTTTCCGCATTTAGTAAAAAGACTAGCGAGTTTCCTTAGAACGCATGACAAGATATATTGCAAAGAAGAAATAATCGCATCATATTCCGATTTTGTAAAGACCTGATGCAAAAACCTGGTGCGATAATGCGACAAAAGGAGGCTCAAATTTATTATCCCATATTACACAAGCACACATTCGTCCGAATTATTTTGAAGCTATGAATGTGAAAAGAGCATTTCAATTATACATTCGCAGCTGCAATTAAAATAGCTGGTGATGATAAAGAATTAGATTCAAGTATTTGAAAAGCAACAGCTGATTTTGCAGAGCATATGAACAACGTAATTGATGCTTGTAATTCATATAGTTTTAATGTCACACATTTGGTGGAAAACGGCCATTGTCAAGAAAAAGTCCTGACATTGAAGATTTATTATCAAACTTTATGCAATGGTCCCTAGGATGGTCCAAGTTTCCGAATAAAATAAGTCAAGTTCCTTGCTTCAAAGGTTTTGCCATTACGACACAAGCAATTCTTTCTCTGTATAAGGAACTTGCAAATAAAAATGAAGGATTTGAACTTGCAACATGTTTATGCAACCAAAATGAGGTAGAACATTTGTTTTCAAAAATTCGGCAACGTGGAAGATTTAATCCTAATTCAACAGCAAGAATGGTTCGATTATCATTCAGGCATATAATTTCCACAGGTTATATTCAAACAAGTGATAAAGGAAATGTGCAATGTCATGAAAGTGAGGCTCTCATTAATAAACCAAATCAGCTTATTAAGACGGTTGAAAATCGTATGAGTAAAAATAATGTTGCTATCATTGATGATGATATTGATGATAATGATGATGATGATGATGTTGCCTCGATAACAAATTTATTTAATAAACATGCAGACATTCTTGAAGAATGTGATATAGACACAGAAAATGTAAGTATACTCAATAATTATGATGAAAATACGATAATATTTTTTGCAGGATATGTGTATCGAAAGAAATAATTGTCAAAACTGTCGTGCAACAATGTTAAAAACGCCAATGGAAGACGCGACGCCAAATGTAAAATACATCGAATATCGTGAATATCCCAACGCAGATGAGGATGCTCCAACAGTTACGAAATTAGCACGACCAACAAGCCTCTTTATCGATGACATCAAAACACAATTGATGAGTTTTAATCGTACGTGGCAACATCATTGGGCATCAAACAGGTCCTTGAGAACATTGCAAATGTGGGTATGTATGCAACAAATAAAGTGCATGCTGAATGGTTTAATATAAATGATAAGTGTTATAATCATCACATACAAGCATTAAAGTTTTTATTAACTGTCAAGCGATGCAGTAGCGTCGCGACGCCAAGTACATAAAAAACAAGTCCAAGCATTGAGTTCCACGCATTGAGTTGAGAGTTACTGCTCCCGACGCGGCGCTACCAAGTACCTTATCCGGAATTTCGCGTCAAGTAAACTTTCGGTTAAGATATTTAATAAACTAAAGCCGTAATCAAAAATCTAATAACACTTTTATTATAAAATGTGAATATATGCTTTCGATTGCGACCTGTTTGAACAAAATCGGTGCAGTCAATCCTGAAAAATGATGATCGAATATCAGAATTGTGACATTTTTCGTTTTCCTTCATTTCCAGTAGTCTCACGTACATATGCTCGCACGCAGACACGCAAAGCGAATTTGTCCCTCAAGCGGCGTTCACATCGCTGCATATACGATTTTTGCTTCGATATGTACAATGCTTTAAGTGACAAAATCATATGTGCGCATATGTGCACGTGTGATATGTATATGTATGTGTACATACATATGAAAGATATCAAGCGACGCAGTAGTGTCGCGACGCCGAGTGCATTGAGTAAAAAAAAACCCCGATTTGTGACACTTAACGACCGCCAAGTGGACTGTGATTCATCAATCAAAAGGTAAATATTGTAAAATTTTTCTCATTTCTATTTAGATTAGATATAATATATTTTGACATATTGTTCAGGATTGACCCTGAATTTCGAGCGAAAATATCACCCCCGGTAATACTGGCGCCATCCGTGCGCGTCAAAGCGAACTCACAAATATAATTTCGTACGGTCTTTTTTCAAAATCAGCCAGGATCCGCGTAATCGCGGAATAATACATGATCCTGGCCAATAATGCAATCGGAAAATCACGCGATTCGACGTGCCTGAACCGGATAGGCTCAAATCGGATCATCCGATGCGCCATCAAATTCTTATTATCCAGGAGAAAGGTTCTCTCCCGTGCAGTCTTTGTCTATTTCATATCCAAGTCATTACGAGTCATTGCGAGAGTCATAGAGAGTTCTAACGAATTTTTATAAAAGTCATTGTCGGATTATCGAGCAGCGAGAACTAAGATTTTGCAAGCGCGTGTGAAACAGTGTAACGTGCTAAACGCGATTGTATTTAATCGACGAATTTTGTATAAGATATCACGACGGATCAACGGACAATTCAGTGAAAAATAATCGATTCCGTTCAACACGTGAACGTTCTGAGCGCGAGTGCCGGGATTCGTCTGAGCACCTCCACTCTAAGTCAGAGGTGGAGCCTGTCTCTCATTGAGCCTCCGCTCATTCGTCGAACATTGGAAAATGCGGTCTCGCTCGCTCTCACAGACAGCCCGATAGAGCGCTGTCTCTCTCTGTTTCACGTCGAACTGTGGAAAGTGCGGTCTCGCTCGCTCTCACGCGGACGGCTGAAAGAGTGCCGTCTCGCTCGCTCTCACAGACAGCCCGATAGAGCGCTGTCTCTCTCTGTTTCACGTCGAACTGTGGAAAGTGCGGTCTCGCTTGCTCTCACAGACAGCCCGATAGAGCGCTGTCTCTCTCTGTTTCACGTCGAACTGTGGAAAGTGCGGTCTCGCTCGCTCTCACGCGAACCGTGAATAGTGCGGTCTCGCTCGCTCTCACAGACAGCCCGATAGAGCGCTGTCTCTCTCTGTTTCACGTCGAACTGTGGAAAGTGCGGTCTCGCTCGCTCTCACGCGAACCGTGAATAGTGCGGTCTCGCTCGCTCTCACAGACAGCCCGATAGAGCGCTGTCTCTCTCTGTTTCACGTCGAACTGTGGAAAGTGCCGTCTCGCTCGCTCTCACATACAGCCCGATAGAGAGCTGTCTCTCTCTATCTCGCGCGTGCAGCCATGGAAAGTGCGGTCTCGCTCGCTCTCACGCGAACCGTGAATAGTGCGGTCTCACAGACAGCTCGATAGAGCGCTGTCTCTCTCTGTTTCGCGTCGAACCGTGGAAAGTGCGGTCTCGCTCGCGCTCACGCGGACGGCTGAAAGAGCGCCGTCTCGCTCACTCTTACAGACAGCCCGATAGAGCGCTGTCTCTCTCTGTTTCGCGTCGAACCGTGGAAAGTGCGGTCTCGCTCGCTCTCACCGCTGACGGCTGAAAAGTGCCGTCTCGCTCGTTCTCACAGACAGCTGATTGAACGCTGTCTCTCTCAGTTTCGCGCGTGCACCCGTGAATAGTGCGGTCTCGCTCGATCTCGCGAACGGCCGATAGAGCGCCATCCCGCTCTCTCTCGCAGACAGTTGATGTAACGCTGTCTCTCTCAACCTCGTGCGTGCAACCGTAAATCGTGCTGTCTCGCTCGCTCACGCGGACAGCTGATAGAGCGCTGTCTCGCTCGCTCTCACGCGAACAGCTGATAACGCGTTGTATCATTTTTATCAAGCGAACAATTGTATAGTGCGATCTCGCCGATCGAGTGCGAATCTCGACGTGCTTAAATATCCGAAATAGAGTCGCATACGCATCGAAATCTCATAAACTCCGTACATATCGTGTATTTTACGCAATAAACTTATCAGCACTCTTGTGTGGCTGTCACTGTGTTACAATCAAAGGAGCAATTTTACGTTATTGCATCCCGTCACTCATCCAGTGCGAAATCACGTTACTTGCAAACTCGCGATACCCTCTCGGGTGTGTCCCAGCAAAACAAAATCGCAACTCACAGGTGCGTCTCGAACACATATTATATTAATAAAGAGAATAGATAGTTATCATTTTGTGGAATATATTTGTATAATTTATAATTATAAACACACACACGCGCGCGCGCGTGTGTTTGTGTGTAGAAATTTACATATTTGACTGCGCAATTATAATTATAGTAATATAGACATTTATTACATTTGCCTACGTAGACACAAATATAGTTACACAGAAATATTTCCTATATCTATAATAATAATTATGTATATATATATATATATATATATATATATATTTGTGTGTGTGTGTGTGTGTAAAAATTTACATATTTGACTGCTCAATCATAATTATAGTGACATAGACATTTGTTACATTTGCCTGCGTAGACACAAATATAAATATGCAGAAATATTCCTTACATGTATAATGATAATTATATGTATATATATATATATATATATATATATATATATACAGGGTGGGCCATTTTAAGTGATCCACTCAAATATCTCTGAGGGAAAGCTTGCAATCAAAAAATGACCTGAGTAAAAGTTGTATGACTTGAAGGGGGCCATCAGATAGTGGCAATGATTTGACCTTGGAGAGTCATTTGAAGATGACGTAAAGGTAACCTTCAATTTCTTAAATGGAACTCCCTATTTTTTATTACATATTCGTGTAGCTTAATTCGAGAGCTTTACAAAACATATAATAAAGTAAATAAAGTATTTCTTCATTGAGTACTTTTCGAGTTATGAGGCTTGAAATCATTTCTTAATTTTGTATAAACCATAAAATATCTAGTAAAATATTCATTTTTCGATTATCTTGCTTTAATACTTTTATGTACAAAATAATGAGAGAAATCAATTGGTGTAAAAAAACACATAGTTGTTTCAAAGAAAAAATATGTAATTGTTAATTGCAAATTACATATTTTTTCTTAAAAATAACTATGTGTTTTCTTTACACCAATTGATTCCTCTCATTATTTTGTACATAAAAGTATTAAAAGTATTAAAGCAAGATAATCGAAAAATGAATATTTTACTAGATATTTTATGGTTTATACAAAATTAAGAAATGATTTCAAGCCTCATAACTCGAAAAGTACTCAATGAAGAAATACTTTATTTACTTTATTATATGTTTTGTAAAGCTCTCGAATTAAGCTACACGAATATGTAATAAAAAATAGGGAGTTCCATTTAAGAAATTGAAGGTTACCTTTACGTCATCTTCAAATGACTCTCCAAGGTCAAATCATTGCCACTATCTGATGGCCCCCTTCAAGTCATACAACTTTTACTGAGATCATTTTTTGATTGCAGGCTTTCCCTAAGAGATATTTGAGTGGATCACTTAAAATGGCCCACCCTGTATATATACAGGGTGTTGAAAAATTAAGTGCCATAAATTTGTGTGATGAAAGAAGGAATCAATATAAGCATTTTAAGTATAGGATGCCGTGGGTCGGCGACGCTTAGTTACGGCGTGACAAGGCTTTCGGCAACAGATGGATCGGGCGGGATGGACCTGTGGCGTGGCCTGCAAGGTCACCAGATTTGACGCCTCTCGATTTCTACTTCTGGGGTGCAATGAAAAATATGATTTATTCCGAACCGGTTGAATCCGAGGAGGATCTGGTCGCTCGTATCGTTGAGGCGTCTGAAACTATCCGACAAACTCCTGGAATATTCCAAAGAATGCGGAAATCATTGCTCCGTCGTTCTGATTTTTGTCGGAACGTTAGCGGTCGTAATTTCGAACATTTATTATAAACATCTAAAATTAACCGAATAAAATCATTGTATTGCAGACATTGTGACAATTTAATTAAACCCTTGTCACGCCGTAACTAAGCGTCGCCGACCCACGGTTCCTATACTTAAAATGCTTATATTGATTCCTTCTTTCATCACACAAATTTATGGCACTTAATTTTTCAACACCCTGTATATATACAGGGTGGGCCATTTTAAGTGATCCACCCCAATAACTTTTTTATATTTGAATGTACAACAAAATGTTTCAAATAAAAGTTGCTTGACTTCGAGGGGGACAGAAGATGGGTGGCAAAAATTTGACCTTGGATAGTCATTTGAAGGTCACATAAAGATTACCTTCAATTTCTTAAATGGAACCCCCTATTTTTCATTGCATATTCTTGTAGCTTATCTCGAGAGCTTTCCAAAACACTATAATTAAATACCTTTTTATTAAGTACTTTTTGAGTTATAAGGCTTGAAATAATTTCTTAATTTTACATAAACCATAAAATATCTAGTAAATCATTCATTTTTCGATTATCTTACCTTGATACTTTTATGTACAAAATAATAAGAGGAATCAATTGGTGTAAAGAAAACATACAGTTGTTTTTAAGAAAAAATATGGAATTGTTAATTGCAAATTACATATTTTTTTTTAGAAACAACTATGTGTTTTCTTTACACCAATTGATTCCTCTCATTATTTTGTACATAAAAGTATCAAGGTAAGATAATCGAAAAATGAATGGTCTACTAGATATTTTATAGTTTATGTAAAATTAAGAAATTATTTCAAGCCTTATAACTCAAAAAGTACTTAATAAAAAGGTATTTAATTATAGTGTTTTGGAAAGCTCTCGAGATAAGCTACAAGAATATGCAATGAAAAATAGGGGGTTCCATTTAAGAAATTGAAGGTAATCTTTATGTGACCTTCAAATGACTATCCAAGGTCAAATTTTTGCCACCCATCTTCTGTCCCCCTCGAAGTCAAGCAACTTTTATTTGAAACATTTTGTTGTACATTCAAATATAAAAAAGTTATTGGGTGGATCACTTAAAATGGCCCACCCTGTATATATATATATATATATATATATATATATATATATATATGAGTGTGTGTGTGTGTGTAGAAATGTGTAGAAATTTTTATATTTGTCTGCGCAACCATAATTATACTTACATAGACATTTATTACATTTGTCTGCATAGACATAAATATAATTACGCGGAAATATTCCCTATATATATAATTATTTATTTTTTATATATATGTATATATATATATATTGTGACGTGACGCTTTTTGAGCTCTGTCACGATTACCCTGTTGAGGGGAAAACAGTGCGCGGGATCGTCTCTCGCGCCTGAGAGGGAACCAAAAATTAGTTATAATTCGATTATCTAGACTTTTTAGCTCGAATGTAAGATCCATGAATAGAGTGCGGCTGCTGTGCGTGCGTGCGATACCGCCATTTGTATATGAAGATACAGCGAGATACCGAGAGGAGAAGAAGCTATACCGGAAGATACCGAAAATACCGCAAGAAAACAAAAGGTCATGTAATGAGATCTCGCGCCGTAGCTATTCTTAATTCTGCAACATATTAAAACCAAATAATTTCAGATTAAAAGACGGCAGAACATCCGGACGACGGAGCTGAAGACAACCTCCCAGGCGGCCGACTGGGGAATGAAGAAGATTCCGAAAAAGACGAGGATACGACCTGGCCAGCCGGTCCCGTCTCCAAGAATCAGAAATATCGTCAGATACCGTCGCCCTTGGATTCTGGGCCCCGTCCAACAGCTGTGACTCTGAAGGGGGCGGAGAATCAATACCCGTTCTTTCGAAAATTGATGAAATGCGCGGAAGATCGGCGCGGGATCCGAGGGCCTAGCGGACGCAGTTCATATTCTTCACTGTGCGGTGAGTCGTTAGCCGACGAGGACGATCCCGGAGCACGACCCTAGAGAAGCCTAGACTAGTCGATCGACGTGGAAGCCGCCACCGAAAACTGTAAGCCGCCGCACAGGCAGTCTCTTGATTTTCTCTCCCGGAAACAGCTGGCGTCAATTCCGTGTACCGTCGCAGGGCGACGGTCTTCTCGCACTATCGTCGAAGAAAGCCTGAGTGCTCATCTCGCGTTAGTTACCGGACGCCAGCTGACACCGGGGGTCGCGGATTTGTCCCTCTCAGGGTGTCCGTACCGCCAGTCACGTATCGTACCGTAAAATTCCGTACCGTTTCGTATCGTCAAATCTTGTATCGTTTTAATATCGTTTAGATTACCGTTGCGTTCCGTGCCGAATTTAAGTCCTAGCGTGACGTGGCAATTTTGGCCGTTTCGTATCGTGTACCGAAAATCGGGATGTACGCGGAAAATTTCTTCGCGAGCCGAGTTACCGTAAATGAGAAAACGGCTCCGCAAGAATATTATTCAACGCGAAATCTCCGCCGAAACATATTACCGTTATCGTTTTTGTTTCCTTTCCTTGAGATTCTATTGTTCGAACATCGAGTCATTATTGCCGAGTATAAAAGGTCGCGATAAGACCGTTGAGTAAAGTAAACATTTTCCGCATAGACATTCTTGGAGTTACCGTTAAGCATAACATTTGTTTTCTGTCGAAAATATATTGTACAATATCATCGCCGATTACCGTAAGGGAAATTCGATTCGATTTATATCGAAATTTTACAAGGCCCGTCGGCCGGCAAAACTATATTAAAATTATATTCATTTGTGATCTATTAGTCGTCACTAGCCGCTATTAATTGTCTGCAGTGAAAGTTACCGTCAAATATTGTGTAAGGTCTAGTTCGATTTATTTCGAAATTCTACGTGAGGCTCGTGCCTCCAAGAGTGTTCCGTAATCGTACGCGTATGCTGTAGTCTGATCATAGATCTTCTCTTATAATCGATTACCGTTGATTACCGCAGGAAAATTAATCCATATTATATCGAAATCTGTTAACGAGGCTGGTGCCTCTGCGTATGTTCCGAAATTTGACGTAATTCGTTCCTGAGTTTTATTGAATATTTCGCCGCTAAAGATTAACTGATCGTTCTCATCACAATTCGTGAGATATTATATTCGTTTCCGTATAGCTCTCATTGCCGTCTTAAAATCACACATTTTGAATAGTTCGTTATCACTGTTATTATGCTTGACCTTCGCGTCATCCGTTATAAATTGTAAGTCCTCTGTTTCGCAAACTTATCTTATAAATCGTTATCGTCCGAGATTTATCTATTCTTACTTTTACTTTTTTTTTGTAGTTACCGAATCTTATATATCATATTATTCTTGTCTCTGTTACATTATTTCTTCTGTATTATAACTGTTTAATACATTCTAAGTAATTGTAAGTAAGATTAACTCAGTGTCGATTATTTCTCTCTCTCACACCTTATATGGCGTTCTCTCTCTGTATAAAATTCGCAAAGAACCTTGCCCCTCTGCCACATACTGAGCTCTGGGTTACCGGATCTTGCCGTTACCGTATCGTTATCGTGGCGCGGAAATACCGCAATCACCTTCTTAATTTCAGGAAATAAGTTACCGCATTATAAGTTATCGCACGCTACCGTAATTTGGAGATACCGTTTAAAACCTGATACCGTTAAATACCGTGTCGGCCGAAACTTGCACGCTACCCCTCGGGAGCGGCGTTCTCGAGGTGGGCAATGGCGTCGCAATATATATATATATATATATATATATATATATATATATACATATATATATATATATATATATATACAGGGTGTCCCATTTTAATCCATCCAGTCGAATATCTCGAAAACCAAACCCAGGAGAGAAAAATGTTTCAGACAAAAGTTGTTTGGTTTCGAGGGGGCCATAAGATGGTACCATTGGTTTGATCTTGAAGAGTCATTTGAAGGTCACGTGAAGATCACCTCAATTTTTTTAAATGGCACCCCCTATTTTTTATTAGATATTCTTGTAGCTGACCTCGAGAGCTTTCCAAAACACTATAATAAAATATTTTTTTGTTGAGTATTTTTCGAGTTATGAGGCTTGAATAATTTCTTAATTCTACATAAATCATAAAATATCTAGTAGACCATTCATTTTTCGATTATTTTACCTTAATACTTTTATGCACAAAATAATGTGAGAAATCGATTAGTGTAAAGAAAACACACGCACGCACGCACGCACGCACGCACGCACGCACGCACGCACGCACGCCACGCCCGCACGCCCGCACGCCCGCACGCCGCCGCCGCACGCCCGCACGCCCGCACGCCCGCACGCCCCGCACGCCCGCACGCCCCGCACGCCCGCACGCCCGCACGCCCGCACGCCCGCACGCCCGCACGCCCGCACGCCCGCACGCCCGCACGCCCGCACGCCCGCACGCCCGCACGCCCGCACGCCCGCACGCCCGCACGCCCGCACGCCCGCACGCACGCACGCCCGCACGCACGCACGCACGCACGCACGCACGCACGCACGCACGCACGCACACAATTATCATTATACATATAGGGAATATTTCTGTATAACTATATTTGTGTCTACGAAGACAAATGTAATAAATATCTATGTAACTGTAATTATGGTTGCGCAGTCAAATATATAAATTTCTACACACACACGCACACATATGTATATATATGTTGCGACGTTTATTCAATTCAATTAGATTCAAATGAATCGCAACACTCCTCGAGATGTTGGATGGGAGCGTGCGCGTGGGAGCAAAAACGCCATCAAAAAAAAATAACGAAATTATTATACTCGCGTTCTGAGGAACAGGGATGGAGGACGTTCTCGTGCGAGCCGCGGCGGAGCGGAGACCGTATCGATATATTGAAAAATTGGGCGCCAGATGCGGTCTTTCACGCATTAATTTTCGCGAAAAACCGAAAGACGTTAAAAACGATAACCTGCTTCGCCACGGGCCGACTAGCTCGCCTAACGGTAGAGGGGAGGAGTTGTTAGAGAAAGTTAATCGATTATGCGAGTCTTCACGGAACCAACAGACGACAGACAAAATGACAATCGACAACCAAGCGAGACGAACACTTAAATAAATTACGCGATTTGAACAAAGAAAGATAATAATTTTATTACTAGAAAAATAAAGTAACAATACGAGTGAATAATTAACAAATCAATAATGAATTAATAATAAGAAATAGATCAAGTTTGAACAATAACTCAGCAATCAATAAGAAGCGATAATTCGACTGAGATTAATAATGCCTTACAGAGACATTGGTTCGCTATTAATTCCACGAAAAACGAGAACGAATCATACAAATCAAGAAACGACGGTTCACAATAAATTCGAACGAAATACGAAAGCGAAATATGCTATACAATTAATCCTAGCACGAACGATACGGCGGTATTCTGAGCAAATATCTGCTCGAATCGACAACGATGAGAGCGCTACGACAATCCGGTTGTTTACCCGTGCCCGTTTTTATGGCCGGAGTTCGCAGGAGTGAGCGAGACTTTACGGAATACCAAGGGTTTTCGGCACGAAAATATTCGCAGATATTACTCAAACGATAGCGTAATTTCGGCAGCCAGATCGACAACCTATCGCTACGGACTTTTCCTCGCAATTCCTAGCTCGCAAAACAGATCGACAGCCTAATAATTCGACAGCATAAGTAACCGAAAATACTGAATACTTTTGCGAAGACGGATCACGGATGCGACAGGCGAACGATATTATCAAATTTCGATAGCCGACAGCGGTCGGAGATTTTCAAAATTAAATAAATGTAATAATGTTTCTGGTTTCATGTACAAAGAATTTTCGCATAATGTGAGTTTTACAATTTTCGATTGATACATTTCAATCGGTAAATCTCCAATCCTTAATGGGGGAGTAGTCGATTGTAGAAATTGTTCAACGTCTGCTTGCTTCCGCATCAACAAATTCCACGTTGAAAAGGGCAACACTATTTGATTGCCTCGATTATCGCCGAGAATCAGTTCCACGTACGATACAGCTCCAACGCTTATTCCAATGTCCAAATACTTGTACGACGTCGGGGTTAGAGCGTACCTTCTTCCAAGTATGCGAGCCGCACGACGAGGCTGAATACTATAAAATATAAATAATTATACAACAATATTAAAAATCATAAAGTAAAAAAATTTTTAAACGATTTAAACTTACGTGTCGCATTTTTGCTTCTTACACGGTGGAGTTTCACCGTTTCGAATCGGAACGTAGAAATTCATATTTCTTCAGCGGTGAACCTTTCACACGCGCGATTGATGCAATACTGCAATCGTATTAGAATCAATATCAATTCAAATAGTATCCCAAATTATGATGTAGAGGGGATTATTGCTGACGCAACATTTTAATTTCCTCCAAAATTTTGTCGCGCCGATGTACGGCTGCGATGACATCATCATCTTCGGAACAAAGAATTAGCTGAATTTGCAAAAATCGAGCGCCGATGTACGGCTGCGCCTGATGCAATCACGTTAAAATTATTCAAATGTACGTGACAAATAGTGAAAAAATAATTGCCAAGGTTAAAATGTGTATCATCCCTAGACAAAAATTTAGCTGAATTTACTAAAATCGAGCGCCGATATACGACTGCACCTGATGCAATCACGTTAAAATTATTCAAATGTATGTGACAAATAGTGAAAAATGACCGACAAGGTTAAAACATGCATCATCCCCAGACAAAGATTTAGCTGAAAGCGCTAAAATCAAGCGTCGATGTACGGTTGCCCCTGATGCAATCATGTTAGATTTTTCAAATGTACGTGACAAAACGTGAAATTATCAAGGTCAAATTGCACACGGTACTACGGGAAATTTTTTGTAAGATGAAATCGTTCTAGAATGTTCGATGATAAAACAATGCATGAGACGATATATAAATCATGATAGAGAGACGCACCCCACCAGTAGCTAAAGTGCATCAGGACAGTCATTAGAAACGCTAAATTTTGCAAGTGTACGTTAGCAATATGGAGGAGCAAATTTTGCGAGAACAATCCGCTTTGCTTGATTCGTTGGAAAACTACATTGTGTGGGAGCAACGATGCGACGAGTACATCGAGTCGCTGGAAGAGCAAAGTCGAATCAAACGGCCGCGATTATCGATCGGAAATCGACAATCACTGATTGCTCGGATCGCGCGCCTCGAAGGTTTGAAAAATTCGGTACGTGGACGTTTCGTACACGTGGGTGCCGGATGTAGTGCGCGTCAAAATGCACTTGTGTGGCGCGAAATTGATACGGCGTTCGAGAGTCGCGTATCGACTGGTGCGGTGATAAACTATAATCACATCGAACCACGCCAATTTCTCGATGACGCCAAAGACATTGTGTTGGAACATGTGCAGGACGCTTTAAAAAAACACAACAGTGTAAAAGTGAACACTATATTCAACGGCGAATTTGTGTCGGGTGATAAACACGCGAATAAAAGTGTGAATATGAGAAACTATGAACTCTTTCGCACATCCGATTTACGCGAGTGGTACGAACGGCATGTTATCGAGTCCACCCTAGCGTCGTTAGAAGAGTTTCAGGAACGCGATAGCGGGTGGGCTTTGTCGCGAATACTGAACTTGACTGTAAATATTAACAAGTACAATCCCATGCGCGCGGGATGTCACATTAAATTGCCGCGGGAGATTATGATGAAGAGAGCGGTGGTTAACGTGCAATCAAAGGACAATGCGTGTTTCGCGTGGGCAGTGGTCGCCGCTCTGTATCCCGCTGAAAGGAACGCGGAACAGGAATCATCGTACCCGCATTACGCGACAGTGCTGAATCTCCGGGACATTGAGTTTCCAATGACTGTGAATCAGATTAAGAAATTTGAACATGCAAATGACATTTCAATCAATGTGTACGGCATCGAAGACAAAAACATTGTCCCGATACGTCTTTCGGACCAGAAGCGGGACAAGCATGTGAACCTGCTGTACATTGAAGATGACAACAGCGTGGGACATTTCGCTTGGATCAAGAATTTATCCCGGCTCGTGAACTCACAACTAACCAAAAATTATCACAAGAAATATATCTGCGACCGGTAAGTGTATTTTATATTATTTGAAAATTATAATTTATATAAAAAATCTTATGATAAAAAATTTTTTTTCTTTTACAGATGCCTTCATTATTTTTATTCAGACGCCAAGTTGCAGTCGCATACGGTCGACTGCGGAAAGCTAAACGACTGCGCTGTCCGATTGCCGAGCGACAAGGACAAGTGGCTCGAGTTCAGCAGCCCTAATCGGAAGGAGCGGCTTCCATTCATCGTGTACGCCGACTTGGAATGCGTTCTAGCCAAGAAGGAAGAAGAAAAATTATATCAACATCATCAAGTATTTAGTTTAGCTTATTATGTACATTGTTCGTACGACGACTCATTATCGACGTATCATTCGCGTCGTAGCGCCGATTGTTTAGCATGGTTCGCCGAAGACCTTAAAAATTTAGCAATTCGCGTTAAGAATATTTTAAAAACAAATATCCCCATGGTAAATTTAACGTTCGAAGAGTGGGAGAAATTCCATAGCGCCACTCGTTGTGATATATGCGAAAAGCCGTTCGCGCAAGACGATACACGCGTTCACGATCATTGCCATCTGACCGGGCGGTACAGAGGTCCCGCGCATTCAAATTGTAATCTAAATTATAAAGATTCTTTTTGCATTCCGATAGTGTTTCACAATTTATCCGGTTACGATTCTCATTTTATTATCGAGGAAATAGCCACAGCGTTCGAAGAGAAAATCGAGTTATTACCGATAATCAAGGAAAAATATATTTCGTTTATCAAAATTGTTGATCTTAAAGAAGAAGAAGAATCAAAAAATCAAATAAAATTACGTTTCATCGATTCATACAAATTTCTCGCATCGAGTCTCGATAAATTGGCATCATTTTTAGATAAAGATAAGATTTTACTTTTAACAACATTATTTATAAGCAAACTTTCGGTACTCCTATGGGATCTCCCTTATCGCCGATTATTGCTGACATAGTGCTACAGGACTTAGAAGAGAAAGCTTTGAATACTTTAAGATTCACCCCCCGGTTATATTTTAGATACGTTGACGATATTCTAATGACGGTCCCTTCTGACTCCATCGACTCGACTCTTTCTATTTTTAACTCCTTTCATGACAGATTACAATTTACTTTTGAATTAGAGGTTGACAGAAAAATTAATTTTTTAGACGTAACCATAATAGTAGAAAATAACGTTTTAATATTTGACTGGTTCCAAAAATCCACATTTTCGGACAGATATCTAAATTATCACTCCCAACATCCACTTTGCCAAAAGAAAGGCACTATAATCGGTCTCGTGGACAGGGTTTTCTCTTTGTCGCATCCAAGTTTTCACCATAAGAATCTTGACCGTATTGTCAAAATCCTTTTAGACAGTTGCTATCCCTTGAGCTTTATATTTGAAGTCATAAGCCAACGACTTAGATTTTTGTTTATGAGTCGTGATCGCGGTGATCTTGGGACGTTGAAAGATTCTTCCACGTTTTTCACAGTCCCATACTTGCCAAACTTCACTGAGCGGTTTAGAAGCGTCACAAAGAACTTGGACATCAAACTTTCCTATACCAGCCTTAATAAATTAAACAAGTTCATTAAAGTACATAAAGACTACATTCCCTCTAACCAAAAAACCAATGTAGTTTATAGAATTAATTGTTCGGATTGTGACGCTTCATATATTGGCCAAACTTCGAGAATGCTAAAGACGAGAATATCGGAGCATAGATCACAACTTAATAGAAATTATACTACTCGCTCTGTCGTTACAAATCATAGGCTGCAATACGGTCATGATTTTTGTTGGGACGACGTTAAAATTCTGGATGAAGCTCCTTTTTTCAATAGAAGATTAATTTCTGAAATGCTTTACATCAAGAGACAAAAGAATGGTTTAAATTTACAGACACAGAAAATTTACCGTCTTTATATCATGATATTATAAACAAGCTACCGAAAATTTGAATGTCATGTTCGGGTATATATACCAGCCTTCTCTTCGACATTTCTAACAGTAACTGTTTCTCATGTTGAACCTTATTGTTTCTCTCCATCTTTCGTATTATCGTTGAACAGTCTCTTTGTAAGTATTTATATTGTCACACAGTATATTATATGAATTGTTTAAAATACCGGATCACGCCAATTTCAGGCTGCATTTGGTACTGTTGTCGAGTTTCTGTTCACCACCAATTACACTTGCACAATAAGGTTTCTATTTTTTACCATGAAGATCCATTACTTCGATAAGCGTCTATTAACGTTGCGCCGATTGCGATTTTTTCATTATTTATATGTTACTCAATACCTTATTATATTCATGATTTATTAGTTTTTATATTAATTTCTGTTGGTTATTATTATTGCGCTGAAGAAGGCTCGAAGCGAGAGCCAGAAACGTTCGTACCTTATGTATATTCTTATCTTTAATTTTTGTATGTTTAATCATATTACATTTCTCAGCTATTTATATCGTACTTAATTTGCTTTATTAAATTATGATTTTTCTATTTTAATCTTGATTATCTAATTATTTACATGCTCTCTATCGCCTATGACCTTTCTATTTATTGTTAAAATTTAAGAGAGCTTTTCTCAATATTTGGATAAAGATAAGCTTAAAATTTTAAAATCGGAGTTTCAAAATTTATCTGCCGAAAATTTCAATTTGTTAACGCGAAAAGGTGTATTTCCATACGAATACATCGATTCCGTCGACAAGTTGCATGATACGTGTTTACTACCGCGCGAATCGTTTTACAGTTCCTTGACCGGTGAAACTGTATCCGAGAGCGATT